>NC_064635.1:53612792-53912792 GCF_023864275.1 Schistocerca cancellata | reverse complement strand
TTAAAGAGACCTCTTCATAGTGTTCTTCAGAGACTTCACATATTAGACTCACAGCTTGTTTCTGAAGTCTTAAGACTTTTTCAACTCCTGTAGTATCTCCACAGAATATAATAATATAGGAGAGTACAGAATGGAAATATGTAAAACATGACAACGGCAATATTTCTCTGTCAACAAGGTGAGTAGTAGTTCCCACGGCAAAAGATGCTGTGCTAACTTTCTTGACCAGTTGATCAATTTCCTCTTTCCGTCTTAGCTGGCTGTCTATCTGGATGCCTAGAAATTTTGTATGTGTGATTTCAAAACTTTTTGGTAGTTGACCTGCATTTCAGGAACTTGGAGTTTTTTTATTTACAGTCTGAAACTGTATAATGTTAGGTTTTGAGAAATTTAGGGGTAGGCTAATTGCTGTGAACCATTTTTGTACTTGGTTAGTAACTGTCAGGGCTGTATCCTGCATTGTGGAATTGGGACCCTCGATCATAGTGCTCGCATCATCTGCAAACTTGACTATTTTTGCTCTTTCATTAATTGTAAGTGGTAGATCGGGTGATCGAGCCCTGGGGGACTCCGTATTTTACATTTTCCCAGTCAGAGTTTACTGTTACACCTACCTCCGTTGAGATAACTCTTTGCTTCCTGTTGTGTAGATAAGATTCTAGCCACATCAAAGGTTTCTCTTTGATGCCATAGTGTGGAAGCTTTTTTAGCAATGTGTTATGATCTACACAGTCGAAAGCTTTAGCAAGGTCACAAAAGGTCCCCACTAGATACCTTCTCAGATTTAATTCAGCTAAAATTCAGTCATCGTTGGTCCCATCCTTGCAGGATCTTTTTCCAGCCACATGATGTCAGAGATTTGATGTTTACCAGATTCCCGATATTCACAATGTACTCGTGAAAGGAGATGCTGTGCCCCATTGCTCGTGCGCCGACTATAACACTATGTTCAAATTCACTTACCTCTTGATAACCTGCCATTGTAGCGGCAATAACCAATCTAACAACTGCGACAGACACTTGTTGTCTTCTGCAGGCGTTGCCAATCACAGTGCCATATTCTGCCTATTTACATATCTGTCTATTTGAATATGCATGGCATTTCAGTGTATTATGACTTGTGTTTTTACGTCAGTGTCCTGCTTTAGCATACAATTTAAATGTATCGTGAATGTTCAACATAGTGAGTATATTACAATAGCCTACAGATGTCATTAATTACTGTTAATTTATCAGTCTATCCCCCACTGCCAGTCATCAGCTTCTAACACACTTGGTGACCACACAGTACAGTTGTCTCCACATTATGCCTCTATTAAAGTAACAAAGTGTTTCATTCCACTTTGGAGAATCATTGTCCCCTTAAATACTCTAATCAACACATTGTACAGATTTTACTTACTTTTTTAATCATGAATAAGGACCAACTGACCTAATCTTGACTGGTCAAATAGAGTTAATTATGCAGCACTCATATCCTGGGACTACGCACCATACCCATCTTACTACTGCCCAGTAAACTTGTGGTGACCACCAGCATCAAATATGTAAATATCAACTGTAATAAGAACTACTGTGATTGACTGCATGATTATCTTTGCCTCAGTCTGGTTTCAACTGCCACTGGGTGCGTTACACATCTTACTGTATTGCGCTAACTTAGCTAACAGTGCTTTTTCCGTACATTCGCTTTTGCTTTGGTGATTTCCTTTTTTCGTCAATTAGCAGCGGGAATAGGAACGGCCACACTGGTGACCCGTGACATCTTCCATTTCACCAAAACCCGTGCAATGGACTGGCAACAGTTGTGTGTCTCGGACTCCTACTTGGGCGCACAGATAGTGTTTTTTGATAGTGACAATCCTATCATTCAAACTGTGCAACTTCTGTATACATGTGTGCATAGTGGCTTGCATCCAACCACAAATGTGAACTCTAACCTCTCAATCTACCTTGGCGGACACCGCATACAGGACGGTGCGTGCACTTTTACAACATGCCGTGACACCCTGATTTCATTCCACCCTAAATAAAACAAGATGCGTCTCTGCCTTTTTCTGTACTGCTGCAACAGACACATGTATATAATGTGGATTTGCTCCCCTCTTCCACTATGCACGGATTCGTACTTTCGTCAGTCCTCGTGCCGACAATGTCACACGTGGTATCGATAGTTCCGATGCACAGCGTAGGTTGGCACTACGAGAGCGGAAGATCTTCGCCGACGACAGCACCTTCTAGCCAACACTGTGCAGCTCTATGAGCACCACTCCACTTTTGCGCAGTTCACGAAGAGCAGACGGCCGAGAACTGTCGCCTTAGCTTAACTTGCTAATAAGACTTTCTTATCTGGATTTTGGCTTCGCACCTACGTGCTCACTTGTACCAAAGTTACATATTCATTTATGTATGTTCATACACCAGTAAAAACCTCTTTTACTTTACTTGCAGTACCAACATGCTTTACCTCCCCTGCTCCTACTCGCTTCCTTTCATTCGGCCTCTTTGTCAGACTTGAGGAGCAGACCCACGCGCCACCTTCCAGGCGGGATACAAAATTACGGTTTGCCCATTTGCAACCACGATCGCATCATCCGTAACAGCCACATGCTCGTGTGAGACAACTGTGGCTCGTGTGGTCAGTGTACTCCTAGCCCCTCCACGCAGACACTGGATTACGCACCACTGTCTGGGACTGCAGTACCACCACTCTTGCCACACTGCCACAAGCCTCTTCCTGTAATGCCGCAACAGGTACCTGTCACATTTTCCTAAGCTACCTCGCCTGCAGAAAAGGAACTCCAAAATGTGGTTCATCCCGATCAATAACTTGTCAGATGTCCACGGAATTCTGAGTGTCGATACACACTTAGTCTGCCTCATTAGCCACCTACGTGATGAGTCAGACCTCATTAATGACCTGTTGCTGAATCCGCCTTCACAACGTAGATACGTGACAGCTCAGTCCCGCATTATTGAGTGCTTGTTATGCCCTACTGGTGAAGCAATTCACTACATTTTACACAAGGATCGGACTCCAACTCAACTGCGGTGTCATCTCTGTGCCCAAGTTGCACCTGAGGAGCTACATGATGACGCCCTATGGACACTTTGGCTGCTTAAATTTCCATCCAGTCTTCAACTATGCCTCCTGTCTCACAAGCTTGCTGTTTTAGAACAGAAACCCCGTCTTGCTGACCAGGCCCACAGTATTATTCAGCATCACCAGCTCCTTCCCTCTGGCAGCTTGCACATTGATTCAAAGGTCGGTAACACTCCTGTCCCGGTCCGGGCGCCTCCTCACTAAGCACGTAGAGCTTGAGCATGTGGTGTACATTTTCAGCAGCTACCCGGTGAACATCAACAAAAGCAAAATGAGGATAATGGAATGTAGTCAAATTAAGTCGGGTGATGCTGAGGGAATTAGATTAGGAAATGAGACACTTAAAGTAGTAAAGGAGTTTTGCTATTTAGGGAGTAAAATAACCGATGATGGTCGAAGTAGAGAGGATATAAAATGTAGACTGGCAATGGCAAGGAAAGCGTTTCTCAAGAAGAGGAATTTGTTAACATCGAGTATAGATTTAAGTGTCAGGAAGTCGTTTCTGAAAGTATTTGTATGGAGTGTAGCCATGTATGGAAGTGAAACATGGACGATAACTAGTTTGGACAAGAAGAGAATAGAAGCTTTCGAAATGAGGTGCTACAGAAGAATGCTGAAGATAAGGTGGGTAGATCACGTAACTAATGAGGAGGTATTGAATAGGATTGGGGAGAAGAGAAGTTTGTGGCACAACTTGACTAGAAGAAGGGATCGGTTGGTAGGACATGTTTTGAGGCATCACGGGATCACAAATTTAGCATTGGAGGGCAGTGTAGAGGGTAAAAATCGTAGAGGGAGACCAAGAGATGAATACACTAAGCAGATTCAGAAGGATGTAGGTTGCAGTAGATACTGTGAGATGAAGAAGCTTGCACAGGATAGAGTAGCATGGAGAGCTGCATCAAACCAGTCTCAGGACTGAAGACCACAACAACAACAACCCGGTGGTTGACCTCGGGCACTACGTACACCACTGACGCATTCTCGTCACTCTCCTCCCGTGGCCGAGCAAGAATGCAGTGCACCCCACAGCTAGGGTAATGCACAGCAGATATCACTTCCTGCATATTCATTGTGTCAGTACCGTGCAACTTCAGGTGACTCCGCGTGGTTTTTTTGTCCTCCGTGTGAGTACCCAAACTTTGGTCGTGAGTCCGTTTAGGTGCTATGACTTGCAGTAACACTACAGGGAGCCATTCCTCTACTCAGTTGTCTGATGCACTGGCTTTGTCCACCGGCAGGCTTTACGATTATGCTGGGGCTGATGCCAGCATCGTACCACTGATCTTCTCCCTGCATCAAATTGGGTGTAGAAAAATATGGCCACTTAATTTCATATTTCACATTTAATAAAATATTTTTTTTACATATTTTAGCCATTTTAATTATGTAAAAAAGTATATATTTGCATGTTGATATTACATGCAAGTTCATGCTCTAGTGATCAAGGTGACCCTTGTGCTAGTTAAGTACATCTCTACCCAGAAAACTCACTACTTTAAGTCATACAATGTGCATCAAGAACTTTGTCAATAAAGAAGCTACGAAAGCAAAAGAAAGTTTTCTCGGGTAAGTGTGCAGAGAAGTGGAAAGACATATGTCACATTTAAGAACTGATACAGCCAATATAACAGCAAGCAAATGTTTTAACAAATGCAAAAAAAAGTGATCTTTAGTACAGTTGAAAACAAAGAGGGGGGAAAAGATGTTTGGTTAAGATGTGGTAAAGAGATGGAGAGAATGCATTAAGGAATTGATAATGGAACACCTTTACCAGAGGATGTAGTAAGTAAAGAAGAGGAAACAAATGAAGCTGACAAAAGAGATGACATTCTGCAAGAAGAATCTGAGAAAGCTCTAGAAGACCTACAGAAGAGCAAAGCTATGGGCATTGATGATACAACTAATCAAGAACGCTGAATGCATGAAAACGATGCCACTGAAAGTGGTTTGGTCCATGTACAACACAGGGAAGATACAAAAGAAAATCCAGGATGGAATGATGTTGTTGTTGTTGTGGTCTTCAGCCCTGAGCCTGGTTTGATGCAGCTCTCCATGCTACTCTGTCCTGTGCAAGCTTCTTCATCTCCCAGTACCTACTGCAACCTACATCCTTCTGAATCTACTTAGTGTATTCATCTCTTGGTCTCCCTCTACGATTTTTACCCTCCACGCTGCCCTCCAATACTAAATTGGTGATCCCTTGATGCCTCAGAACATGTCCTACAAACCGATCCCTTCTTCTGGTCAAGTTGTGCCACAAACTTCTCTTCTCCCCAATCCTATTCAATACCTCCACATTAGTTATGTGGTCTACCCATCTAATCTTCAGCATTCTTCTGTAGCACCACATTTCGAAAGCTTCTATTCTTTTCTTCTCCAAACTATTTATCGTCCATGTTTCACTTCCATACACGGCTACACTCCATACAAATACTTTCAGAAACGACTTCCTGACACTTAAATCTATACTCGATGTTAACAATTTCTCTTCTTCAGAAATGCTTTACTTGCCATTGCCAGTCTACATTTTATATCCTCTCTACTGCGACCATCATCAGTTATTTTGCTCCCCAAATAGCGAAACTCCTTTACTACTTTAAGTGTCTCATTTCCTAATCTAATTCCCTCAGCATCATCTGACTTAATTCGACTACATTCCATTATCCTCAATTTGCTTTTGTTGATGTTACTAATTATTACTAAACCCAAGAAAAGAACAGCTCAGGAAATGGAGAGTGATGCTCAAGCTGAGGAAGCTTACCAGATTTTAAAAACTTTTAACAACGTAGATGAGTGGAGAATGTATAGAGAATTCGTCGCCAATGAAATGAGAAAAATTTCCCCCGACAACACAAACATATGTGAAGCACATCATTGGAAATGTCCTATTCAAAACAGCGTTGGCAGAGTCTTAGAAACCAACTATCAGCATTACATCATTACTGGTTGTTCTATCGGAAAACAGTTCAGAACAGAATCCAAACTGATCTTCCCCGAGGTCGGCTTCTACTAGTTTTTCCATTGGTCTGTAAAGAATTCATGTCAGTATTTTGCAGCTGTGACTTATTAAACTAATAGTTCGGTAATTTTCACATCTGCCAACACCTGCTTTCTTTGGGATTGGAATTATTATATTCTTCTTGAAGTCTGAGGGTATTTCCGCCTGTCTCATACATTTTGCTCACCAGATGGTAGAGTTTTGCCAGGACTGGCTCTCCCAAGGCTGTCAGTAGTTCTAATGGAATGTTGTCTACTCCCGGGGCCTTGTTTCGACTCAGGTCTTTCAGTGCTCCGTCAAACTCTTCACACAGTATCATATCTCCCATTTCATCTGCATCCTCTTCCATTTCCATAATATTGTCCTCAAGTACATTGCCCTTGTATAGACCCTCTATACACTCCTTCCACCTTTTTACTTTCCCTTCTTTGCTTAGAACTGGGTTTCCATCTGAGCTCTTGCTATGCATACAAGTGGTTCTCTTTTCTCCAAAGCTCTCTTTAATTTTCCTGTAGGCAGTATCTATCTTACCCCTAGTGAGATATGCATCTACATCCTTACATTTGTCCTCTAGCCATCCTGCTTAGCCATTTTGCACTTCCTGTCGATCTCATTTTTGAGACGTTTGTACTCCTTTTTACCTGCTTCATTTACTGCATTTTTATATTTTCTCCTTTCATCAATTAAATTCAATATTTCTTCTGTTACCCAAGAATTTCTACTAGCCCTCATCTTTTTACCTACTTGATCCTCTGCTGCCTTCGCTAATTAGTCCCTCAAAGCTACCCATTGTACTTCTACTGTGCTTCTTTCCCCCATTCCTGTCAATTGTTCCCTTATGCTCTCCCTGAAACTCTGGACAACCTCTGGTTTAGTCAGTTTATCCAGGTCCCATCTCCTTAAATTCTCACCTTTTTGCAGTTCCTTCAGTTTTAATCTACATTTCATACCCAATAGATTGTGGTCAGCGTTCACATCTGCCCCTGGAAATGTCTTAAAATTTAAAACCTGGTTCCTAAATCTCTGTCTTACCATTATATAATCTATCTGAAACCTGTCAGTATCTCCAGACTTCTTCCATGTATACAACCTTCTTTTATGATTCTTGAACCAAGTGTTAGCTATGATTAAGTTATGCTCTTTGCAGAATTATACCAGGCGGCTTCCTCTTTCCTTTCTTACCCCCAATCCATATTCACCTACTATGTTTCCTTCCCTCCCTTTTCCTACTGCTGAATATCAGTCACCCATGACTATTAAATTTTCGTCTCCCTTCACTATCTGAATAATATCTTTTATTTCATCATACATTTCTTCGTCATCTGCAGAGCTAGTTGGCATATAAACTTGTACTACTGTATTAGGTGTGGGCTTCGTATCTATCTTGGCCACAATAATGCATTCAATATGCTGTTTGTAGTAGCTTAGCCGCATTCCTATTTTCCTATTCATTATTAAACCTACTCCTGCATTACCCCTATTTGATTTTGTGTTTATAACCCTGTAGTCACCTGACCAGAAGTCTTGTTCCTCCTGCCACCGAACTTCACTAACTCCCACTATATCTAACCTTAACCTATCCATTTCCGTTTTTAAATTTTCTAACCTACCTGCCCGATTAAGGGACCTGATATTCCATGCTCCGATCCGTAGAACGCCAGTTTTCTTTCTCCTGATAACAACATCCTCTTGAGTAGTCCCCACCCGGAGATCCGAATGGGGGACTACTTTACTTCCGGAATATTTTACCCAAGAGGACGCCATCATCATTTAACCATATGGTAAAGCTGCATGCCCTCAGGAAAAATTACGGCTTTAGTTTCCCCTTGCTTTCAGCCGTTCGCAGTACCAGCACAGCAAGGCCGTTTTGGTTAGTGTTACAAGGCCAGATCAGTCAGTCATCCAGACTGTTGCCCCTGCAACTACTGAAAAGGCTGCTGCCCCTCTTCAGGAACCACACGTTTGTCTGGCCTCTCAGCAGATACCCCTCCACTGTAGTTGCACCTACGGTAAGGCTATCTGTATTGCTGAGGCGCGCAAGCCTCTCCACCAACGGCAAGGTCCATGGTTCACGGGAACAACAATATTATGAAAAGGAAAGGCGCTACTCACCATATAGTGGAGATGCTGAGTTGCAGATAGACACAACAAAAAGATTATCACAAATAACACAGTGGCAGTGTGGTTTCAGTTGCCTGAGACTGCATTCGTGTGTGTGTGTGTGTGTGTGTGTGTGTCATCTATTGCTGACGAAGGCCTTAATGGCTGAAAGCTTTATTTGTGAGAGTCTCAGATGCGCTAATCTGGACGAACGTCAACATGCACAACACTGGAAATGATCATGAAAGTGCATGACATGATTTACAAAGATTGAAGGCAGACAATTCATGATGTTTGTAACAGACTTGGGCTGTCACATGTTACATGTCAACAAATTCTAGCCAAACTGAACATGAGATAAATTGCACGTTTGTCCCTTACCTTGTCAGCATCAACCAATGAACCTCGTCAGCATCAACCGATGAAATCACAGGATTGACATGCAATGAACTGCAACAAAGGGTTTGAGAGTGTTCCAATTTCTTATCCAGAGTCATAACAAGTGATAAATCTTGGGTCTATGGCTATGACCCTGAAATGAAGCAGCATTCATTACATTGGAAAATTCCATCTTGGACAAGTTCACAGGAACATCAAATCAATGCTGATCATTTTTTTCGACATTCAGGGAGTTGTGCCTAATTGTTCCAACTGGTAAGACAATCTGTGGGGAGTTTTACTGGGAGGTTTAGAGGTAACAGGGAAAAAGTTCAGCATAAATGACCACAGTTGTGGGAAAAGGAAGACTGGTTCGTGCACCCTAACAACACACCCACACAGACCTTGCTCGTTCTGAAGGAATTCCTGGCCAAAAGCAATACGGAAACAATCCCTCACCCTCCCTACTTGCCAGATGTTGCCCTGTGAGACTTCTACGTGTTCCCAAACATGAAAATTGCATTGAAACAGCAAATGTTTTGACTTGATGGAAGACATCCAAGTGGATTGCAGGGGCTTCTGAACACCCTTCATCCTGCAGACTTCCATGAGTCCTTCCACAATGGGATCATGGCATACATGCCTGAGGTTACTACTTTGATGATGACAGAGGATATTAGGACATATGTATAGTTTTCTGATTATTACAATGAAATTCTCAGTTTTTTGGGGACATGTAGGTACAATAGTTATTTGCAGAGGCCTGCAGTTATAGAAGGTAAGCTCAAAAATGTTAAACAGCCCCTTAAAACAGCACAATGGTCACTTTAAACCAATGTAGAATAGGTAAACTTGTACCAGGAAGTCATGTCACTCTCTGATACGGACACAAATCGTGTCAGTGGAGCGGTGCGTATCGGCCTGATGGTTGTATGGCATCAGTGTTATAAAATGGGTTGATGTGACAAATGGTTAAGCGTGATGAATGAAGCTACCTTAAGAGTAAAAGAAATCAACACAGACTGTTCAATGTGTCTACAAGGAATAATGTGCTGCTTGCAGCCATACAACATTACAAACAGCCTCGAAAAGGTCAACACTGACTGGAATTGCTGCCGTCAGTGAACGCATCTTCCATCTTAACCAGTTTCGAAGTGAACACTGAAGGGCATAGCATACAATGGTACCTCACTAAAAATCATAGCTCACAGTCTCACATTAAGCTGCACAACCTCAGTAGGGCAAAACCAAAAGAAACTGAGCAGCACCTGAGTGGGGGCGGGTAGTGTGGTCCGACAAGACACCAGTTCACCTCTTTGCAAAAGATGAAAGACATCGAGTGCACTAGTGACACAATGAGGCCTTTAACGTATAGTGTGTGGAGGTTATAGTTCAGCTAGCAGGTGGTTATTTGATGTTTAAGTAGTATTTGCATACTTTGACTTGGACACACTCATTTAGATTACTGTGTAAGGAATAAGGATGTTCATTTCAACATTCTTTGAGAACAAGTGTAGATCTGCCTTCTATGCCCTTGTTCTGCAAATGCTGTGGGTACTCCTGCCTTCCAAGATGACAACAACCATGTCCTCCAGGCTGCAAGCATACACTGATGTGACAAAAGGCATGGGATAGTGATATGCATATATATACAAACAGTAGTAGTATCGTGTACACAAAGTATATAAGGGCAGTGCATTGGTGGAGCTGTCATTTGTACTCAGATGATTCATGTGAAAAGGTTTCCGAGATGATAATGGCTTCACAATGGGAATTAACAGATTTCAGTTGGTAAGATCTAATAGTAGGGTTTGAGTGTGGTGCAGACCCCATGAAGCCATGGACCCAGGTTGCCAATGAGGCACTGAGCAAGCTGGTGGTGGCTCCACAATGGTGTGGGCTGTGATTACACGGAATGGACTGGGTTCTCTGGATGTTCGCTGCTTGGAGACCACTTGCAGCCGTTCATGGATGACATGTTGCCAAACAATGATGCAATTTTTATGAACCTGAGGACACTTATGGACACTCTTCCACTATCAGTGCTACAGGTGCTGTTACACATAGCATCATGACCCTGGGGGTGAGTAATTTTTTCTCCAGTGTGCTTACCATTGCAGATTTTCCTCACAAGGTAGAAAATGTTTCTAAACATGTCGGTATTCTATCAAGGTATGACACTGCGCCATGTCATCGGACCACAACTGTTCGTGACTGGTTTGAAGAGCATTCTGGACAATTTGAGCAAATGATTTAGCTGCCCAGACCACCTGCTATGAATCCCATTGAATATTTATGGGATGTAACTGAGAGGTTAGTTTGTGCACATCCTGCACTGGTAACACTTTCGCAATTATGGATGCCTATAGAGGCAGCATGGCTCAGTATTTCTACAGATGACTTCTAATGGTTGAGCCCCTGGTACACTCGGTTGCTGAACTATGCAACTCAAAAGGAAGTCTGACACAACATTAGGAGGTATCCCACAACTTGTCACCTCAGTACGTGTACCTGATTTGCAACAATCTGGTTCTCAACTGGCCCACTAAATCACGAGATCCTAATTCCATAGAAGATGCCTGGGATCGGCGAGTGAAGTGTATCAATCAACATGTCAGCAGGATCACCCATGGGTGGCCCCAGCTGGGTATGGTGAACCTGAGGACACTTATGGACACTCTTCCACTATCAGTGCTACAGGTGCTGTTACACATAGCATCATGACCCTGGGGGTGAGTAATTTTTTCTCCAGTGTGCTTACCATTGCAGATTTTCCTCACAAGGTAGAAAATGTTTCTAAACATGTCGGTATTCTGTCAAGGTATGAAACTAAGGTACACCATTACCAGCACATTTGTGTCGGGTAACTGCCACAAATGATGGCTCATCAGTAATGTTGGTACACACGATGTTCTTCCCTAATAGTAAATAAGTAATGAAAATGCTACTGTGTTACTGCAGTGGAGGAATATACAGAATAAATATGACCTTAACAAGAATTCCAGATCCTACTTTAATAATATTATGAAACGTATAGACTGCTATAAAGATGATACATTGATTTGGAGACAGGTACAATAAAATGACTGTTACATATAAGCTTCTGACCAAAGCCTTCTTCAGAAAAGAGAAATGCACACACACATCTACAAAAGCAGCATATGGCCTCTGCCTCTGACCGGAGTTGTGGGAGGTAGCAGTTTTTGTGTGTGTGTGTGTGTGTGTGTGTGTGTGTGTGTGTGTGTGTGTGTGTGTCCTTTCACAATACTGTTGATATTCCAACCTAGACTTCCCACTATCAGATGCTACGTTAACAATTATGCAGCTAATGAGCTGCTGTTCACTACATGTATTACAAGCTAACTGTTGTCTTCAGGACAACACAAGCGACACACAATTCACCACACTGCAATCCTGCAGTCTCACAGGTATTACTCCAACCATGTGATAAAAGTGAAACCTATCATTTCTTACTGTACAATGCATTAATCAAAGAGCCCACTGTGATCCTAGCAGCAGCAGCAGCAGCAGCAGCAGCAGCACTAGGTTTATAGCTAAGAAAGAAGGAGCTAAGTATGCCTCCTTAGACAACTGGAATGTTGTTATATTGTGTGAGTAGGTTATATATGGATGCATTGGAGTTTATCTGCAGCAGTCATCATCCTGTGTCCTGTTTATCTTGATCAATGTACAGTGAAATGTAACAGCTAGGACCTTTCCTTTTCTTTTAAAGTTTCCTCACACCGGACTCTCATTCACATTAATTAACCGAAAAGCTAATAACATGGTAACTGCAACCCTAAGCATAGCCAAATATGAGAAATGTAAGTAATACTACACTTTCGAAACTGTTTTGATGAACTAAAGCTGTACAAAGTATTCCTTACACCTCAACAAGTAGACACTGTAATTGGTAGCAATGTTTCAAACGTCACTATTTACCTAAAATCGGAATACAATAAGTCTATGTTACATATTTTAAATCTGCTGTTATTAAACAAAAACAGAATTTAATTAAAATATGAGTCTTATTATTTAACTGCAAAACATTATCCTGTCTCTGAAATGTAATTACTGTAATTAATGGGAATAACAGCACATAATGTAAACTAACTACAGGGCTATTACAAATGATTGAAGCAATTTCATAAATTCACTGTAGCTCTATTCATCGACATATGGTCACGACACGCTACAGATACGTAGAAAAACTCAAAGTTTTGTTCGGCTGAAGCCGCACTTCAGGTTTCTGCCACCTGAGCACTCGAGAGTGCAGTGAGACAAAATGGCGACAGGAGCCGAGAAAGCGTATGTCATGCTTGAAATGCACTCACAACAGTCAGTCATAACAGTGCAACGACATTCAGGACGAAGTTCAACAAAGATCCACCAACTGATAAATCCATTCGGCGATGGTATGCGCAGTTTAAAGCTTCTGGATGCCTCTGTAAGGGGAAATCAACGGGTCGGCCTGCAGTGAGTGAAGAAACGGTTGAACGCGTGCGGGCAAGTTTCACGCGTAGCCCGCGGAAGTCGACGAATAAAGCAAGCAGGGAGCTAAACGTACCACAGCCGACTGTTTGGAAAATCTTACAGAAAAGGCTAAAGCAGAAGCCTTACCGTTTACAATTGCTACAAGCCCCGACACCCGATGACAAAGTCAAACGCTTTGTATTTTCGGCGCGGTTGCAACAGCTCATGGAAGAGGATGCGTTCAGTGCGAAACTTGTTTTCAGTAATGAAGCAACATTTTTCCTTATGGTGAAGTGAACAGACACAATGTGCGAATCTGGGCGGTAGAGAATCCTCACGCATTCGTGCAACAAATTCGCAATTCACCAAAAGTTAACGTGTTTTGTGCAATCTCACGGTTTAAAGTTTACGGCCCCTTTTTCTTCTGCGAAAAAAACGTTACAGGACACGTGTATCTGGACATGCTGCAAAATTGGTCCATGCCACAACTGGAGACCGACAACGCCGACTTCATCTTTCAACAGGATGGTGCTCCACCGCACTTCCATCATGATATTCAGCATTTCTTAAACAGGAGATTGGAAAACCAATGGATCGTTCGTGGTGGAGATCATGATCAGCAATTCATGTCATGGCCTCCATGCTCTCCCGACTTAACCCCATGCGATTTCTTTCTGTGGGGTTATGTGAAAGATTCAGTGTTTAAACCTCTTCTACCAAGACACGTGCCAGAACTGTGAGCTCGCATCAACGATGCTTTCGAACTCATTGATGGGGACATGCTGCTCCGAGTGTGGGAGGAACTTGATTATCGGCTTGATGTCTGCCGAATCACTAAAGGGGCACATATCGAACATTTGTGAATGCCTAAAAAAACTTTTTGAGTTTTTGTATCTGTGTGCAATGCATTGTGAAAATATCTCCAATAATAAAGTTATTGTAGAGCTGTGAAATCGCTTCAATCATTTGTAATAACCCTGTACTTTAACGAACTTCCAGACTGTTTTTATAAAGATTGTTATTACTGAAATGAAGGTCACTTTTACTGAAGCTAGGAAACATGCTAAGAAGAAATTATATTTGATACCTTTCACGTAATCCAGTAAAATGGAGTACTGTATGTACTGTTATATTTACATATCCGATCATTTTAATTGTGAATGAGACTGTTGCGTAGCAAGATTCATGTACCGCTTATTGTGATTTAATTTTCTATTCTAATGTGTGTCAAAAATTCATCGTATTTCATTAATTGTCTGTTTTAATAATCACCGACATCGCAGCAGAACGTATATAAGGCCACTGCAGGTCCTCTGTTGCATCCCAGTTTTGCTCAATCTTTCCAGGTGACCTCTGTGCCAATTTAGTTCAACTGTATTACGGATTGTTTCACTGCTTGAATGACTTCAAAACATTACATTGAAACTAAAAAAATGTGAGCATTTTGTCCAGTTAGGACTGTCATGTTAGACCAGGATTTGAACTTCTTTCTGTTTTCTACAGCAACAGCAGCAATCAACTCGATGATGCAGATAACTCAGAGTTACCACCAATTTTTTTCTGCAGATACTGATATCTTCAAGATCCTTCATTACGGCATTATTAAATTCAGTAGCTTAAGTACAATGTATTAACTGATTTCCAAGTATTTGATCCTGGAACACCAGATCAGGGAAGACTTATTGGATGGGGTGAGAAGGGACGTTTTTACTTCTCATAATGTCCAGAAAGTCTCCCTGACCTGTGGTTCTGGGTGACTTTTCTGAACTCTACCCCTATTCTTAAACCTCACCAGTCCTCCTCCTTCATCCCTCTTCCTTCCCCTTCAACACTTCTGCCAGGAGGAGGAGCCACTGGCTCTGAAAACATGCATAAGAAATAACTTTTATATTTATGTTCTCCTGGTGCCGCTTGGTAAGAAGATTTTTTATCTATCCAATTAAATTTTGTTGCCAAACATTTTTATGTCTGCTTTTTTACAAAGGTATGGACAATGGTATATCTTTTTTAAACAGCACCCTATTTCTGTTATTTGGTAATCCACTTCCTCTCCTCATGACTTGTTCAAAAACATGTCACTGTGTACCATTCATGTAAATATGTTGTTATTAAAAAGATAGTACTGACAACTCTCCTGTACTGTACTGTGTTCATCATTAGAGTAAGTCTGACGTAAAACTTCCTGGCAGATTAAAACTGTGTGCCGGACCGAGACTCCAACTCCGGACCTTTGCCTTTTGCGGGCAAGTGCTCTACCGACTGAGCTACCCAAGCACGACTCACGCCCCGTCCTCACAGCTTTACTTCTGCCAGTAGCTCTCCTGCAGGAGAGCTTCTGTAAAGTTTGGAAGGTAGGAGACGAGGCACTGGCAGAAGTAAAGCTGTGAGGACGGGGCGTAAGTCGTGCTTGGGTAGCTCACTTGGTAGAGCACTTGCCCGCGAAAGGCAAAGGTCCCGAGTTTGAGTCTCGGTCCAGCACACAGTTTTAATCTGCCAGGAAGTTTCGTATCAGCGCACACACTGCTGTAGAGTGAAAATCTGTCTGAAGTCTGACGTAAACAAACACAAAAGCAACTGCTGGTCAGCAGCCATAGATCATGTAGACTGTTGTTGTTCTGTTCTTGAAAGTAGGTCCAACTTCTGTAATAGGTATCGTATTTCTATGTCACTGTACAAAACTTTTAAGACATTTTGATGTATTAACAACCACCAACATTCTTCTTAATCATACTTTAGCTACGTTAACTATTTAGCAACAACATGTACACACTACTTGTGCTCCGATTTTCTCACTGTCAATACATACTGGTAAATTGGATGACACTGCTTCCTACTTTGTGATGAAACACATGCATGGAATCAATTTTCTCTCCTCAAGAGTTGTTCAAAAACATAATGGGGAGAAACAAGTTGTTCTTAATGTTTTTCACAAGATTACACAGAAAATCAGCTTTGAAGTTTGAAAGAAACACAGCTTACTGAATGTAATTTAATACACAAATTGTATGCGTTAGTGTAATAGATAGCGTCAAAGATAGTAAATTGAATATTCTGTGGGGCATTGGTTCAAATCTCATTAAGGACCATAAGGTGCTTTTTTTTAATTTCCTATTTGGTTTCAGTACCTAAACCATTTAATATGAATTTCATCAAATATATGTTAAGTCATACTTAACCACCATTTTTCATGATCAGTGCACGTTGTCTTGTTTTTAATTACATGTTGCACTCAAAATTCTGGTTTTTATGGCAAATTATAAATTCTTAATTATCAATATTATATATTCAAATGGCTCTGAGCACTATGGGACTAAACATCTGAGGTCATCAGTCCCCTAGAACTTAGAACTACTTAAACCTAACTAACCTAATAAGGACATCACACACATCCATGCCCGAGGGAGGATTTGAACCTGTGACCGTAGCGGTCGTGTGGTTCCAGACTGAAGCGCCTAGAACCGCTCGGCCACTCCGGTCGGCAATATTATATATTGTGACTGTCTTTTTGTTGTGCCTATCTGCAACTAAGCATCTCTGCTATATGGTGAGTAGCAACATTCCTTTTCATAACATTCTTGCAGTCCATCCTGTTTTTTCCATTGTTTAATATTTTATAAAAAGTGGTTTACGTTAAGACAACATAACTCATATTTTTGGGGGAAAAAAAGAAAAATCAAATACTCTTTATTTGGATATGTTCATGTTTTGTAGGTACGAACCAGAGTGATAAAGCATCATAGAAATATGGAAAACAATCATTTTCACGATGTCGGCCACACATTACAAATGCTGCATTTTTACTGTTGTCGCTGTACCACTGCAATCTGAACCCATAAAAATTGATATGGAGCCAAGTGAAGGGATTTTTCGCAATAAATAACAAGATACAGAAGATGCCAGATGTATTGGAACTAATGCGTGGAGCTCTGTGACATGTTACTGCCGAACGACGGTGAAATGCAGAACAGTAGTCATAAGAGAGGAGGAAAATTTGGATTTTTTTGGTGGTTTTGGATTCTGCTGCCATGCATCTCATTCTCGATGTAGCAGTACTGAAAGGTATTCCTCGGAGACAGATACAGAAAGTATTCAGATATTAGCAGACAACTGACTGTAATATGTTCAGTGGCTTCATTTTTATTTAACTATATGGGAAATCTCCACAGTGCACTTTCACACCACACATTGCTCATCCACAAAATTACCCTTGTTTAAGTCAGGTATTTTCTGTCAGTCTCATTTTTTATTATACTACTACATTAGCTAAGATTGAGAGCATGTTATGTTTTCCACCTGGTAATCTAAGTAGTTTATGTGGGAGTTTTGCCATATATTATTTCCTTCTGTTTCAAAATTAAATGACATTTGAAACTACATTGTTCTCTGCTCATCTCTTTTTATATCTTTACGGCAACTGTTCATATCACTGCAGGTTAGCTGGATTATTTGCCTGGCCAATGCTGTCTAAGTTAAATGCACCGGTAAAGCTGTTGGTGCCGTATCATCACTGAGTCGATGTACGCTTAATGCGCAGAATGAAATGTATCCTCATTATTGTATTTGATGTACTTGAGACAAGCTTGGCTTCTGCTTCATATGAAACAAAATCCAATGACATTACAGCAAATGCGGAAGAATACGTGGTGTAATGTTTACATGACGTTTATTCTTCTGATGAACAGAGTACCACACTGTAACACAACTTACTCACTTGCTGGAATTGGCAATAAACAAGTGGAAACACAAGAAGATTGCACACCAGTCATTCAGGCAACTGTCCTCCATTACAACTGTCTTCCATTGAAGCTTTGTGTGAGCACATGGTACACCAATGAAGAGAAGGTACAATGCTGCTACTCCATCTATGGGGAATCAAAGTTACCAGAACAATAATAACCAGTGTGCATATTTCATGTGTTAATACACATTTACCGTCACCTCCAGCAATTGGACCAGTTGCATTCCCCCAGGTACCTGCACTGCATCAGTAATAAATGACCGGATTCCTCCAAGAGTTGTCTCGAAGTAAGTAAGAGGTCATTTGTCAGGCTGCTTTTTTAAAAGTCCATACTGATATTCTGTAACTGTGTTTCTTTTGCTACTTGTACTTAAAATGTGAGCCAAACTGGGACCCTGGTCTCACAGGAAATACCCTTTTCAACTATGTCACATAAGGATTATTTATTCACCTTTACAATAAAAATATTTGAAGGATAACCTTCATTAAGACAAAGAGGCAGCAGGAAGTAGCAATTGGTTAAAGCTTTAGATTGGACGGTGAAGCATGCTCTGGTGAGAGTAATGTCACTGAAAGGTACTGGCCTAGCAGAAACTTTAAATCTGTCATGAATGTTTACTGTTGTAAATACATCACCATAGTGTACTGATGTCATTATTTACTAATCTATACTTCCATCCCCCTCACTCCAATCACCAGCTTATAATACACTTGGTGATACATAGTTTAGCTGTCTCCATATTATGCCTCAAATTTAAGTATCAGTGTGTTCCTTTCCACTTTATCATTGTACTGCTGAATAACCTAATTAACTCATTTCAAGCTCTTCCCCCACCTCCACTCTTTACTGCCTGAAGTAAGGATCAACTGTAGCCAATCTTATCTAGTCAAATAAGGCTAAATCTGTATCTACACTTCCTGGGACTAAAACTGCATTTAACCACTTTAAAAAACACACACCATACTCACACTCAAAATACACATATAAAATTAATTTGAAAATAACAAACATTAATGCCAGTCATATTTCTTGAGCTCACTAGGCTGAATGGTGACTCTTCTGATGACATTTCAACCTGAGTTTAGAACCATTAGAATCTCTCTGAGATAAATATAATATACACTCTCAGAAATGGATTAAATTTGTAATTTGGCAATTCTGGGTAATCAGCTAGTAGTTTATAACATTTTAATATAGCAAGTTGGAACTACTACACATGCTATTACTGCACTCCTATTAATATTTTTTTCCTTTACTCATTTTTCAATTTTCATCCAAGTATTTACATAGTACTTACATAGCATGTACCCAACTCTACAGAAACATTTATCAGACTTTGTTTCACATAGATTCATTATTCAGAATATTAACTTCAATGTGCTGATCCCAATAATGCATCTAATTTATCACAAACAAGGTAATTAAAAGGTACAGTAAAACCCTGCTTTTATGTTCCCACATTTTATGTTAATTTTGATTGGTTCTAACAGTAGTCCTATTCTCTCAATACAATGCTTTCCTGTCATTAAGAATTCCATGGTACAACATTTCCCACATTTCAAGTTTTCATTGATGTTATCACGACATTTAACACTGATTTTCATATAGATTTCTGCAAAAAGTGCATTATATTCCTGCTAAAAGTCAGCCTTGGAAAAAAGCAGAAAACTTATGCTATAGGCAAACTTACTGATCATGTAAAATAGTGTTAGCACTTTTAACAAGAATTTCATTGTCAGCATGTTGGGTCTTGGCTGCCCATATCATCTGTTCACAGTATTTGGAAGGGTGAGAAGTATGATAATCACAATCTGACAATAACTATAGTAGCAACCTTCCTTCTGTTCACTGCATTGTATTACAACAGCTTGAATTTAATTTCAATCATTTATACAAATAACTCCACTTTTGAAGACAGCCACCTCTATAAAGGGTTTTCACAAATTATTATTGTTCTGCTTGAAATACGGTAATCTGTACTAGGTTCACAGTCTTAGGTCAGTATGATCTGATGTCAGATGTAAACATTCTTATTCAAGATTCTCTGCAGCATGACAATTTCAGCCCTCTTCTCACCCTGGATGTTCCTGAACTTAGTGACGACCTTGTAGGCAACAAGCTGTATATTTTGTGACTTGTTCTCAGTATATGTAGACTGCTAGCTTTAGTGTGTTAAAAGTCTTAATTACCATGATTATATAATGATTATCAACAATAAATCCCACATTAGAAAACAAATATCTTATTAATGTGGTTTCACAAGAGAGTAGATCTAATTGCTGTTAAAAAGAAACAAAAACAATTTTTTCACATTTTCTGAAATAGGCAATATTTAAATGTTTTTAATTTCATATTTTGAACAATATAAAAAGAATGACAGTAAGAGTAATTTATTCATTTTCACTTGTTGTGTTCCCTATATTTTACAATTTGGGTCAGTCTGCTGAAAAGAGTAAAAAGGTGATTTCACTGTATGAAGAACCAAACTTATTATTATAGTATGCAATAGCTCATTTCGAGTGAGCTAATATGTCAGTTTGACATACTGACACCACTCCCTAAAAAGAACGGCATTCATACATAACAATAATGTATTCAATTTTCCTTAAACTAATTAACTTAATAGGTGGTTAATGTTAAAGTTTTGACACACTCAAAGTTTCTATTGCAGATTTAGCACTGTACTTCTTAGATCCCAGCTTTTATCACTATACTTCCATTGCCTTACATTTTCAGGACCAAATGACACCCATAATTAATTAAAACATTAAGGACTTCTTGTAAATTGTTATAATTATCAGTTCACTGCCTGAAAATACTAAAAACCAATGTTGCAACATTATTTGGTTAGACAATGTACGGAAAAGTGGAGCGAGATGCCACTGTCCTACTGTTTCGTAGGACTGTGAGAGTACCCAATTGTAAACAATCTTTAAACTGGTCATTGTACTGCTGCTAGTGACAATAAATGTGGAAAAAGTGATACTAAAGGCTCACGGATAGGTCACCTCACAACATTTGAACAGTGATATGTGTAACACTGCTCTTAATGTAGTTTTATTCTCTATACAAAATGATTTCATTTGTCATAGAACTGGAAAGTTATGGAGGTATTCACCATTAAATCAGAAAAAAGAAACACTTCCAATTCAAATACCAATCACACAAAATACTCCAATAAACTGAACACAAAACATAATTTATTAGTAAACAGTATAAAATTAGAAACAGTTTATTTGTAGAATTCATGTTCTGATTCATCTTTCTTTATATTATTTTTGTAACCCTTTTCGAAATCTTTCGTAAGTACTATGTAACGGTTCTCACGTACTGCATGCATTCCAGCCTGAAACAAAAACATACATGAAAAATGTGCAGCTGCTGCAACCAAATGCTTTGAACTTTCAATTCTTAGAAATTTTTGTAGGTCTATAAATGAACTTACCAATCTCTAATATATTACACAACTCGCCTCTATTTTATAGGTAAGAGTAAATATTATCTGTCTTTTGCAACTGACTGTTTGCTGCAAAAGGCATTACGTATTCTCATCTACATGATAAACATAATTTAAGGAGTAACTGAGGAAACATGTCTGCAAACATTAACAATGTATTTTAAGAGCCATTCAAAAACAGGTTACTATTCCACTAGACACTGCAACTTAATCTGTAAGTTTGCTGCTATTGGAAAGAGAAAGGCTTTAATAAAAACTAAAAATGTAATCACATGACTGTCAACAGTTAAGCTTTCAAGATACAACATCTATCACTAAGGCTTAGCAAAAATATTAATGATATGATGTTTTGGTACAACAAGATTCCAATTTCTTGTATTGCTCATGAAAGAAATTTATGACGTACACTTACAATGTCGAAAACCTCTAAAAGTCAATACTCAATGCAAATTTTTTGAAATCAGGTACAAAACATTCAGAAGTGGGAAATCTAAAGGAAAGGTTAGTGAAAAATATTTGTTAAGCCCAGCTCAGGCATTTTTGCGATTACATAGCCACTGTACACATGATTTTGTATGTGTATTCTCCGACTCAATAAGTGAACTGTTTAACGGTGGTGCACAATATGAGTCACTATGTTATAGCCTCAGATTATAATGACCTACAGTAAAAAATGCACTTGCAGGAGTAGAAGCTACGCAAATGCTTTGAGTGGAGTGTGTTTTCTTTGCTGACACAGTAGACTGCCATTTACGCAAAAAGGTACAATTCAGTTAGACTTTGGTACTACTACTCACGACCACTCACTCATGTTCTAGGCATGCATCAACACTATTTAAATGCTTCTAAATTGTAAATAAACTGTATTCTTAACCAGCAATTCCGAGTTGTTTGGTGTTAAATATCAAGTGTGACATACATCCCTATGCATTCTTACTGACGAATGATACTCGCAGTTACACAAGGAACACAACTATTGTGCAGATTCATAGTTTCATTTACATGTGGAGGACAACTAACTTCATCTCACAAAGCACATGCAAAGGCTCAATATAAAAGCTCTGTAAATCACAGACCTACATTGGAGAAAAGGTCATCCCTAGAATATATGCAGGAAAAGGTGACAATGACTGTACTGATATTAGAGCAAGTGAATTATAAATTGATCTGTCAATCTCGACTGTCATCATTCTGAATCCTTCATGCCATATAAAAGGAACCTGTATAGAGAGGTTTTTCGCCCTCCTAAATTATTGAAGAAAAAATAGCTCATCAAGAGGAGTAGTGTTGTATTTCCACATCCAAGGCAGTAGCGGTAAAACTACACACAAATTGGAGACCTCGAAAAGAAATTAAATCAAAAGCAAGAAATCACAAGTTACTTAACAATGCATACAACAACTGACAGTGAGTGTCAGGCTGAAACGTGTTTGGACAGCTCCACGATGCCAAATGCAGTGCAAACAGTGACCTCAGGTTCCAAGAAACTCCAATAGCTACATGACACATATTTCTGCTAGGTTTGGCATTTTCCATCCCGTGGCAAACCTTCCAGTAGTTGCTTGCAATGTCTGAATGCTGTGAAGTAATCCCACCATATTCACTGCAGCAATCAGAATTATGCTTTTGTATTCAGAAACTTACTATGCCTCGTACAGTGTTTCAAGATATGAAATGCATAAGTACTGAAAATTGATGTCTAAGTCTGTTAGAATATTTATGAATACCCTTTAATCTGAATAATGCAGCACAGTACAGGCAACAATTTGTTGAAAATGTGTTGAATGAACTATCTTTCTGTTTCACCTATCTGGACAGTGTACTATTGTTTACACGAACAGCAGCAAAATGTGATGAAAATTTAAGAATTGTATTTAATCCAAAACCAGGCATGTGTCTAGGAGCAAATATAGACACAGATCACAATTTAGTAAGTGTAAGAGAACTGTTGAAAAGAATAATTGTAGGAGGATGTGAGATACTAAAGCACTGAGGAATGATCATAAGTGTTTCAAATTCTCCATGGATAGGGATACTGTAATAAGGAAAAGCACAGCAGGAAGTTCAGTTGTAGAAGAATAGACATCTCTAAGAGTGACACTCAAATTTTGGATAGAGGAACACGAACACTAACACTAAGCACTTCAATGCGAAGAAACCTTAGGTGACATAAGAAATACCTCAACTGATTGACAAAAGGAAGAAGTGCAAAAGTGTCCCGGGAAAGACATTAATACAGCAGTATAAATCACTTAAGAAATAAATAAATAAATAAATAGCAAATGCAGAGCAGCCAAGGTGAAATGGCTGCCAGAAAGGTGTGAAAGAATTGAAAAAAAGAATCATCTGAAGGATTGACACAGCATATCGAAAAGTCAAAACAAATTTCGGTAATATTAAAAACAAGGGTGGTAGCCTTAAGAGTGCAATTGGAATTCCACTGTTAAACACAGAGGAGAGAGCAGACAATTGGAAAGAGTTCACTGACGGCCTCTGTGAGGGAGAGGACTTGTTTGATGACATGATAGAAGAAGAAACTGGATTCAATATGAAAGACAGAGGATCCAGTATTAGTCAGAATTTAAAAGAGCTTTGGAAGACCTGATATCAAATAAGGCAGAAAAGATAGCCGACATTCCATCAGAATTTGTAGAATCATTGGGGGAAATGGCAACAGAACGACTACTCAGGTTGGTGTTTATAATGTATGAGATTTGTGGTACACCATCACTTTCAGAAAAACAACATCCACAGAATTCTGAAGATACCTAGAGCAACAAGTGAAAGAATTATCACACAGTCTGCTTAACAGCTCATGTATCCAATTTGCTCACAAGAATAATATACAGAAGAATGTAAAAGAAAATTGAGGATCTGTTGGATGATCATCAGTTTGGCTTTAGGAAACGTACAGGTGCGAGAGGGGGAGTTCTGATGCTGCAATTGATGATGAAAGCAAGACAGTGTCACAGAATCTGTCGACCTAAAAAATGTTCAACAATGTAAAGTGGTGTTAGATTTCATAATTCTGAGAAAAATAGGGGCAAGTTATAGGGAAAGACAGGTAATATTCAATATGTACAAGAACCTAGTGTTGAAGACCAAGAACGAACTACTCAGATTAAAAAAAAAGGTGTAAGACTGGGATTTAGTTCAATCTATACATCAAAGAAGCAATGGCAAAAATAAAAGAAAGGTTCAAAAGTGCGCCTGCAATTCAGGGTGAACAGATATCAATGATAAGATTTGTTGATGACATTGTTATTTTCAGTGAAGACAAAGGAGAATTACATGATGTGTTGCATGGAACGTACAATCGAATGATTACTGAATATGGTTGGGAATAAGCCAAAGAAAGACAACAGTAATGCAGACAAGTACAAGCAAAGACAGTATTTCTGGGGAAAAGTCTGCCGGTATCAAACATAGGTATCATAGGTCTCAATTTGAGGAGCATGGCATTGTACGATAGTGGATCATGGACCGTGGGACAACCAGAACAAAAGAGAATAAAAGTGTCTGAGATCTTGTGCTACACAAGAATGTTAAAAATTAGATTGACTGATAAGGTAAGGAATGAAGACTTCTCTGTAGAATTGGAAAAAAAGGAACACATGGAAAACACTGACAGTAAGGGACAAGATTAAAGAACGGTGTTCTCCGGAAATGACAGATGCAATTCTTAGGTCATCCAGTTTTTGGAGTGGTCTTCTGCCCCCCTTAAGGAGACTGTTGATGGCACACAAGACATACCCCACCCCACTGGTTCCCCAACAGCAAAGAAGATCATCAGGAATAGGCCTACTCAGTTTTTATCTATGTCTCATGGTAGGTGCAGCCATGAAGCAAGCACCCCAGATAGTAGTTTTGGCTGGCCACAACACTACTGGTCACTGCAGAAGGTTGGGACTATGGAAATGCAGTGCACATTTATGCAGGTAAAGACCAGCTTAGGCAAGATGCTGCTTCTCACACACCTGGGTCCCATTGCCATGACTGTAGTAGACCCAAGTTAGCTGGCATTGGTGTGGCACTCCATCAAAACGTTAATGGACTTACACCAGACCAGTGGAGCACTTAGGATTTGGAGTTGATCGCGATACAAGAGGCCATCCAGTGAGACATTCCATAGCATACACTACCCACAAAACCAACACTTTTGCCTTCAAAAGACTCAAGGATACTTTTACCTGCAGTAATTAGAATTTATCAGTCAGCTTACTACATCTGAGACATGTAAAAATGACACGTAACAGAGTTGCCCACTTTTTTTTTTAGGCTGTACACAATTTCACTTCTATTGATTTTTCACAAATTCATTCCAGCAGAATCACTGATATGCAGTTACAAGAACTTGTGGCAAGAGAAGATTTGGGAACCACCTTAAAAAAGTGCCTCTACAGGACCAAAAAATCACTGTGATGCAATGCCAGCAGGTATCCTACAAGGCTATTCGTAGCTGCTGATTTTCACAAGCATGTGTGTGATTCAGTGCACAGCTTGCAAATCCCAGATCTAACAGCACATTTGAGCTTATTTACGACAGGTATATCAGCCAGGGTATGAAAGAAAGGGCTCTCACTAGTGGACTAAACTGTTTAGCATGCCAACTAACCAGCCAAAGTTGGCTGCCACATTCATAAATCAGTAGCCCTATTTTCTGAAATGACACACTGTTTCTCTCATGTCCACATTGACCAGATGGGCCCGCTCCCTCCATCTGAAAGATTCAGATATACCTTAACAGCAAGTGACTGGTGCACCATCATCATCCCACAATCGTCGTCCTCCACACCGTAACTGCTGTTCCTACTGCAGGAATTTAAAAGTCAAAACTCCAAGCTTCACCCTACAGCGGCATCCTCCCACATTAAAGCCAACATTTTCATTCATAAGGACTTTAAGAAAACCTCAGATGCTACGCCCAGACACTACCCACCATCACTAAAACCTCCTTAGTCTGGCCTTTACCACTATTTGAAGTGTAAGAAAAGTACTGTGCAAATCCTATACAACAGTGAACTTACAACAGCGTCATTTGAATTAGTTGAGCCAGCTTACCCATTAATTGTCGACGTCCTACCAACTCCATCACCCTATTCTCTGTCACCATCAACAAGCGAGGTCAATGAACAATTCCATTTCTGTGGCACTGACCAAGAGCCCTCACCACTATCTTGGAAAGACTCTCCCCAGAAACCACAATGTTGAGTTCGACGCCAATTCCCCTACATTTCAAGAGCTCTACTCTAATCACTGTTGGCCTTAAATGGTGTAGTTCAGTTAGTCTTTAGTACAACTCACATAAACTCATGTTCTGTGCACACCTCAATGCTATGTAATTGTTTAGAAGTAAATAAATTGTGCTCTTACTCTGTTAATACTATTTATTGTGGTTAATTTACCTACACACCGAAAAAAGTGCAGAGTAAGAATTTGACTCTGGTTGACAAGATGCAAAATAAAAAAGCAAATTTGTGTTATAGCTTTTAAAAAAGCAGTGAAAATGTTTACTGATTTCTGTAGTGGTAGTATTATTAATAGAATTATGCATGTTAAACCAAATATTTCCATAAAATGATGTATTAATGTGAGAAATATGAATGATAACCGCATATTACTAAATAATTTTGTAATGAAATTTGGAATGTATTATACCACGTAAAAATATGAACAGAGCAATACTATAAAGTACAATATGATAGGAAGAAATTGATGGCTAGTTTATGTTATGCTGCAACTCAAGTGACTGAAATTATGTGCATCAATGAACGTTTAGAAGTGTGGTACTAAACACCAAATTTATTATTTGTCACAATTTAACAAAAATTAATAAAAAAGAGTCAGATCATTTATTTCGACTCATGCAGAATTTGCTTAGCTCCAGTGTGCTCGGGATTGGTTGATAGGACAGGTTCCGAAATCAAGGGATCGTTGATTTAGTATTGGAGGGAAGTGCACAGGGTAAAACTCTTAAGAGGCATGAATACACTAAAGAGATTCAGAAGGATGTAGGTCATAGTAGTTACTCACAGATGAAGAAGCTTGCACAGGATAGAGTAGCTTGGACAGCTGCATCAAACCTGTCTAGACTGAAGACCACAACAACAACAACAACAACAACAACAACAACCAGTGTGCTGCACCAACACTATCACTGTATATTTAAGCAAATAAAAGAGGTTAGATGTATGCACACACAGATATTTAACAGTATCCAACAAAATATACTTTTTACTGTTGACACAGGACAAAATAATATCATTATCTCTATGACCATTTATGTAGTTACCACCCCCATAATCCACTTATGAATGAGATCTCAATTACTACCTATACAGGCAGTAGCAGCTCACCAGGCTCCTCTCTTACACTCTCAATGCAAACTCTGTGCCTTCTGATCTTTTTACAGGCAGAGTAACACACTGCAATGTGCCACTTAGTGATTTCTCATTTCCGGCAGTAATTTTGCACGATATAGTTTCACCTTTTAGTGTCATCAGCCACGTAGTAATAAATCAAAAATTTCTGGAAATTGTGGCAATGGCTACAACAAACGATAATAATCTCTGCATTAACTGATGTGTAACTGACACCTAATTATTATTGAGTTCTTTCTGTAATTGTGTGCACAATTACACAAGAACAAAGGACAACTACCAAATAGTTGTGTGTGTGTGTGTGTGTGTGTGTGTGTGTGTGTGTGTGTGAGAGAGAGAGAGAGAGAGAGAGAGCGCTAGCTTCACAAACTCTTAAATCATATGATGCAAATTGTAATCTTGAATCTTTTGAACATGTTTCCAAAGACTATAAGAAAGCATGTGGCATATGGGTTGTGCAACACTTACAGGCCAATGACAACATCCAACAAATATTTTTATGATCTCAAGCAGAAGGTATTCAGAGATAATGTTGCTGCCTGTTTTGTGTCTCATGATGGGGTAAAATTTTATTTGACTGGAAAGATGAAGTGTTAAAATGAATTAATGTCACGGCTGATGTTGAGCATGAACAAGATTCTGCAAAGCTAACAGTGTCTGATGTGGTATAAAAAATAGAGATGTAAGCATCTTTTTTCCACTGAGAAAATTGTAGTAGCGATGTACTATCTCAACTGGGTGCTGTCATCGCTGTTTCTACAACTGAAAGATGACTGACAAGTTCATTTTCCAGCAGGAGGGGAGCTTCAACTCGTTGGCTCACAGAAGTGCTTCCATACCTTGCCCGTATCACTGGATCAGGCTATGTCCCAAAGTTCACTGACCACTTTACAGTTAAATTTATGGGGTTCACTGTTGTACAAGTGACAATGATCATTATGTAATTACCTTTAACAATATTTGAAACAATGACTGGCTACATGACTAGCCAACTACATAATTGGCTTTCAACAATCTGAGTGACACACTGCTAATCTATGATCCTGTACTGAATACTGATTCTACAGGTGCATAGGTTATTCCCCAGCTGAGGTACTGATTCACTCACAGTATGTTAACAACTGACACCACTGGCAAATATTCTATCACAAATGTTGATGTAACGTCTTTCGTTATTCACATTTCACTGTTCTATGGCTTTCATTGCTATTCATCTATACTATGATAGGCTGGCATCAAACATCAAGGGAACTTAGTGACACTGCTTAGATTGATAGTTGGTATAGCCCACAGAAAAGTTAAACAGAGGTGCTCAGGGAACACTGATGAGAGTCACTGGTAGGAAATGTGATTTCATTCTGAAGAACCCCAGTCGGTGAAGTATTGAGAATCTATATTTGATTTAGACTGTTCAACAATACTACTGTTTCAATCATAACTTAGGCACAGATGATGAGAATAAGTTACAAACTATGGACAACTTTTCCCTTGCCTGATCTAAAATTGGAATTAAACAGACTAATATTAACACTGATACAAATTTCCTTCTCCCACACTTTGTTCAGTGGCATGCGGAGTATACACAGACTAGATAATTCAATGCACAATAGTTCATATATTGTGAATTGAGGACATTTTCAACCTCACCTCCTGGCAGATGGCATTTATGTCCGCACCAGAGATGCGATCTGGACGAGCAACATAATCCTCCAGGTCCACTTCTTCGCTCAGGTTCATTTTGCTTGTAATCGTTGAGAAGATCAACCGCTTTTGCCTCCTGTCAGGTAAAGGAAATTCGATCTTGCGGTCAAGACGACCGGGCCGGAGGAGTGCTGGGTCGAGAGTGTCAGCGCGGTTCGTTGCCATAATAACCTGTAACATGAGTAAATCTACTTTACTGCTCCACAAACAACACAGTGTGAAACCTGGATTGTGTGTACTTTCAGTGAATGGGTGTTTTATCAAATTGTGCTACAGATTATCAGAGTTCACAAATAAGTTGTGTGGCTAAGTTATAATTAATTTTTCAATCCTATATTCAAAATAAATGATACAAAACTATCACCTCCAACATATAAGCTTTGCTGTCACACAATGAGATTAATTTACTTTCAGTTAGCCTTTGTGTCATAAGTGAAAGGAAAAAAAGGGGAGAGGGGAGGAGAAGCCAAAAAGAACATGCATCACATATACATATAACTAAGGCAATGATGGACACTGATCCCTTCAGTGCAGATGTAGACCGGACTGGAACTCATGGGAATTGACAAGGTGCTGCGAGTAATGAAGCTAATGAGCAGGGGCACTACATCAGTAGTATGTGATGTCAGTCGAGAACTTGGATCTGACAGGTGTGCTAAGGATATCCGTGCAGTTATTGTGACCTGGGTTCGAATCCTGGTCCGGTTCAAATTTTCAACTTGCCCCTTTGAAATAAATTGAAACTAATGTATTTAATTCCTTTGTGTCTTTATTTATTGTGGCACACAGATGATACAAATGGACAGACAAGCAGTGAAAGTACATACTCGAAGATGTAATCAATGAAAATACACCTCATGTAAAATCCTGGTTTCAGGCAAAAAAAAAATAATAATAAACAGAGATAAGTAAGTATGAGCTTCCACACACAACAGAACGTTGCCCCTTGTTACATACGTATGCATATTGTATGAGCAAAAACAGCATTGTCAATGAACAGGATACCAAGTCTCTCAGACTTGCCACCAGTAAGTATGTTTTCAGACTGCCGTCTAAGATCACAGCCCTTTTACGTTCCGTAAAGGATGATCCTGGTTTGTGTAAGGTGAGTATCTGCTGCATTCCATGCTGTTGCAGCATGTTGTATATTGGTCAGACTATCAGGACTGTTGAGGAGTGGCGTACTGAGCCTAAGCGGTACACACTCTTACAACAATCGTGGAAATCCGCCTCAACAGAACATTGTCTTGGCACCGATCAACCTATGGAATATAACACCATGGGGATTCTGGAGTGCACTTCCAGCTATTGGGACAGTGTTATTTAGGAAGCAATTGAGATTAAATTCACAAGCAAATAGAGATGGAGATTTATGCTTAAATTGTACGTGGAACCCTGCTCTCACTCTCCTCAAAAAACAGGGGGACAATGTTTTTTACGCTACTTTACCAATTTATTATTAACTTCACTATCGATAAATTCTGATGTCGGTCATCTTTGGTTTGTTATGGCGTTAGTGTTAACTCACTCTGTGTGTGTGTGTGTGTGTGTGTGTGTGTGTGTGTGTGTACCAAGGTTTCAAATTCCCTAGCACAGTGCTTACTCGCTGCATTTTGCCTTGAAAATGGAAGAGCATGCTCTTGTTGAAATGCCGGCGGTTGTAGACATCATCTGGCTCCATTTCTGTAAGCTATCTGAAGATGGAAAATTTCTATTAAATTCATACCTGCATATGAATTAAACATGTGCACCATGTGTCTACAAGCTTCAACACAGGGCATTGTGGCAAGAGGGTTCATAGTGACGTCACAGGTCACAGCCCACTTGTGAGTGACTCTTGCCATGTATTCTAATATCTTTGGACAGTGCTATTCCATGCTGGCAACATTGCAAGTCATACAGATTGTTTGTTATGGTAGAAATGACATGAAGAAATACTTCGTATAGGTTGGCAGTAGCTCCGACTGCTTCTAACTCCTGTAGCAACCAAACAATAATAGTGCATAACTCAGTTGCTGGTGTTCTTTTTTTGCATTTAATGTTTGACTCTCAGCCAGTGTTCTTTCTCTTTTCCTTTTTTTTCTTTCTTTTAGCAGTGTACCAGTACATCGAGCATGAAAAGAGACAGACAGAGTTAAATGGAGAAAAGTGGGACATTAGTCAAGAAGTGAACAAAATTTAACACACAAAGCATGTCGATACAGCATGAAAACTACATATTCATCCAACATCAACATTAAATACAATCAAGAGCAAATGAAAAATAATTACATGAGCAAGTTTGGAAGAAGAAAACAGAGAACAAAAATGAATGTGTTATGGTCAGTTTCCGAAAATGTAGAACATGCTTTGAATATTCCACTTAATAGTACTATGGCTCGTGCCACACCACTTTATTTGGAGCAAAAGTTGGGACTTGCTGATTTCAAAGCATGCAATGGTTGCATAGAAAGGTTCAAGAACATAAATAATGTGGTGTATAAATGTGTTAAAGGTGGAGCTGGAAATGTAAACATTGATACTGTACAGTCAAGAAAAAATACTCTTCCATAAATCATAGGAAAGTACACTCCCAATGATGTTTTTAATGCAGATGAAATGTGCTGATTATTTTATCTTTTGCCTTGCAAAACTCTTGAGTTCAGAAGAGAAAAATGCGACAGTGGAAAATTTAGTAAGAACTAGGGCCCGTGTTGCCCGGCAGCGGCTAAGTCCCGTTCAAGGCCACCCGCCTAGCGTGCAACCAAGAGCACCACGGCCACCAAACAAAAAGTGAATACATTTTTGAATAAAAAAAGGGAGAGATATAAGGAAAAGAGATAAGGAAAGGACAGAACACACTTTATTGTCTATAATAAATCATACAATCACCGTTTATCTTTATTTTACAATTGCCATTGCCGACTTTCGCCCATAAAAAGAGGTACTCATCAGCATTCAACTTCTTCTTCCTTCTCATAGTCAAAACAAATGGCATGCTTGGAACAAGAGTACCATAAGGCTGTTTAGCTAACAATACTGTAGTCTCAGCAATACTCCATGTCTTCCAAGCCAAAATGTTAGCTTCTGGAAATGCTTCAAGGCCACCATAATCTGCTCGATTGCCCCATACAACAGCAAGTGTGAGCCAGGTACTACCTCCAAACACTGCTTGTACATCACAGGTAAAGTTTAGATGCAGTCCACGAAAAACGTTTGGACCTCCAATCAATTGCTGTTTATTAAACTGCCCAGCTAAGTCAATATCAATCGCCTTCAAACTGCGATACACAGGTTCACTGCGCCGCCAGCGATGTCGGTAACCACGTCGCAGAGGCATTGCTGTGGCACGTTAACACAAGTGAATGTAGCAAGCCAACACCCAGCGAGACACCCAGAGCTATGCGTCCGCTGCACGAGGCTGCCGGGCAACACGGGCCCTAGTTCTACTATGCCCGTGTTGCAGAATAATTGGCGTCCAGTCAGGCTGGTAAGGCGCGCTGGCACTGTGCGAGCGCGTGGCGACCGGAAGTTGTGGTTGCGATAAGAGCTACTGGGGTCCAGCTGCGCTGCAGCACGGAGCGTCATTCGCTGTGCGAACGTCGAGGAGTGCGGACGCATACCTCCGGGTGTCTCGCTGGGTGTTGGCTTGCTACGTTTACTTGTGTTAACGTGCCACAGCAATGCCTCTGCGACGTGGTTACCGACGTCGCTGGCGGCTTAGTGTACCTGCGTATCGCAGTTTGAGGCCATTGATATTGACTTGGCTGGGCAGTTTAATAAACAGCAATTGATTGGAGGTCCAAATGTTTTTCATGGACTGCATCTAAACTTTACCTGTGATGTACAAGCAGTGTTTGGAGGTAGTTTTAATGAATTAGCGGCAACTAACAACTGGTAAAGTTAAGAGCCCACGCTGCTTTAAAAAAGTGCAGATATTTCACTGTAAATATACAGGGTTGTCTCAACATAATGTATATACTCTTTGAAACTGAACTTCTTTCATTAAAGGAGATAAAAATACAATTTTTGCAGGTAATAATTCAGAAGGCGATGAAAAACATGACAACGCTTTCTTTTGTTTCAGGATTGTAAACAAACATGGCGTTATTGTTGAATCAATGGTAATGGATGCTTAAGTATTAAAAGAGAACAGAGAATGCGAGTGAGTTACGACAATGTTGGAGGGTTGAATTTGGAACGTCACAGCAACAAATGTAACAATTCTAACGTGTAGGCTTTCACAGCTGGCATCTTCATTAGATAAAGCTTCCAAGCCGAGAGGCAATGGTCGATCTTTAAAACAACTACTTCCTGATGTTTTGTCGCCAACTGTGGGCAACATCTTCCGAGGTGAGTCAACGACTGGCTGCCAGGCCGTGAAGGTCCCGTTTGAATAGAGAGCATAGGGGGCACCACCATACATCGCATGGAGTCGACTGTAAGTCGATCTCTGACAGGAAATCTCATTATTATGCACACATTTATGGAAAAACTAGAGAGATTCAGAAACACCACAATAATTTAAATAGAGAAGAGAAAGCTTAAAGCTAGATAAGATATGGATGTCAACTTCGCACCAACGATGTTACAATTTATTACCTTCAGTCAAGAATGATGTTAGTCAGAGAGAGATTTACAGTAGACTCCACGTGACGTACGGTGGTGCCCTCTATATAAATGGGACCTCCACAACCTGGCAGTAGTTGTTGACTCACCTCAGAAGATGTTGCCTACAGTTGGCAACGAAATTTCAGGAAGAAGCGGTTTTACAGATCGATCATGGCCTCTCAGCCCGGAAGTTTTAACTAATGAAACGTAACAATTACAAGAATCCGAGCTAGTTTGATACTGAAGGAAAGTTGCAGGATATGAATAAGGGGCATTGCGTAGGAACGTTTACAAGCTCTATTTCTTTGGCCCGATGAAGCAACCTTTCCACTTAATGTAACAATTAATTGCCATAATTGCATGCACTGGGCCACTGAGAATCCACACGCAACCGAGGAAAGGCACGTTAGACCACAGCAGACTGATACTCAAGGTAGATTAACGTACTGGCAGTACTTTTTTGAAAACACTGTCACAGGTGACTCTTACTAAGAAATGTTGCATATGGTAACACCTGATCTTAATGACTTCTTTGAAAATGAGGATCATTATTTTTAACATATTGGGCACCATCTCACCTTCACACTGATGTGAGGGCATTCCTCAATCATAGATTCCTAACCAGATGGACAGGATGAAGAGGGAGTGTGAAGCTCCCAACTCTATCTCCTGATTTAATTCCTCTAGACATCTATCTGTGGGCTACTCTTAACAACACAGTTTACACTGCTAGACCATAAACACTCGATGATCTTAAAGAGCAAAATCAGAAAGCCTGTTATGCTGTTCCATTAGGAACAATAGAATCAGAATGTCACTCTGTTTGTTCCAAGTCATCGTTGAACATTTACCACCTTTAGTAGGACCTTAAAGTACATCACAAACATTGTACTGTATTGATATCTCATTTATTAAGGAGATATTCAGTCTCAAAGAGTGAATACATTATTTTGGGACACCCTGTATATTTAATGCAAATGCATGGGTAACAACTATATTCGAACAATTCTTGCATGCCTGGAATGCAAGTAGAAAGCGGAAAATCCTTTTTATTGACAAGCGTGCAGTGCATCCCAAAGATACATTGTATCTAGTACCATAATATAAATGCAGCGTTTTTTCCTGCCTTCAGTCGCTTGACTAAGGTATTACAAAACACCTGAAACAAAAATATAGGAAGATTCTTGACTGAAGAGGCTACCTTGTCCACATCACGATAAGAATGGTTACTATCTTAGACACTGTGCATTTTTCATACAGTACCTCAGGATTCTGTACAAGACAGCACAGTTGCAAGCTGCTTCATGAAGGCTGGCTTACATCAGATACTTAAAGAAGACATCATGCCAAAACACGGGGTAATTTCAGCTGAACAATGACAACAAATAACGGGGTAAGAAGAAAACACTGACTACCTTAGCTTTGATGAATATGTTTAATGCGACAAAGGTGTTGCTGTCAGTCAGTCTATGATAACTAGTTAAGTCTTGCAGGAACAGTTGGCACAGAATCAAGTGAAGACGAGAATGAACCAAAACCTTTGTGGAAGTCCCTACAGTGTCAAAAGCTATTGAAGCAATAGACACAGTTTAGCATTACGTTTAGAGTTTTGAAGTCATCATCAAAGAAGTGATGAATGTATTACATAAGTCATCATCAAAGAAGTGATGAATGTATTACATAAGATGGAAAATACAATATTAAAATTAGAACAAGAAGAACTATTGATATGTCTTTCAAACATCTGTGAAGACAGAATTATGCACTTTCCCTTACTGTGTTACAGCACAGTTAGGCCAACAAGATTTCCAACGTACTGTCAATTCGTTGAAATGACAACCCGTATTCAGTTACCTGTGGTGATTCACTAATCCATTCTATATGAACAACATTTGTTTGTTTTGAGAAGCATAATAAAGATTGTAACATTAGCATACTTTTTTTATTTTTCTACACCACATGACACTATAGCACAGTTTTACTTCTTATACACTAAGATGTAATTTTGAGTGTTTGTGAGTGTGATAGTCTGAACACATTCATGTAAAGGAGTATTTTGCATTATAATTTACTGAGATAGCATGTCAGTAAGTGTGGAGTTATGAGATCACATATTACCCCAAATGGGGTACTCTTAATTCCACACTTTCACTGATGAAAAATAGAATCATCACTAAATTAGGTATTTTTTGATAGCAGGTTTACCTGCTTATGACATTCAAAAGCTGGAGTACTTTCAAAAATGTGCTAACAAGAGTCCACTGTATTTCGTGCATGGTAGACAAGCTTCAAACTGAGTGCCATGAGCTATGATGCAGTTTTGTGGGAAAACCGCTCTTCGTTCATCAAATTGAAATGGGTACGAACATATACAGGATGCCCCAGGAGGAATGGTAACTATTCAGGGATATGACAGGAATGATCATTCAAAGCAAAACAGTCTAGTAAAAGTGAGCTCTCAAACACATACCATAAGAGCTATGAGTACTAGTTCATCTCTGCTACTATGAAACCCATCTCTTTATACTGAAGTAGTGCTCACAGCTCCTACAGTATGCATTTTAGAGACTAAGTTTACTAGACAATTTGGTCCATACTATTTTCTCCCAAAATACGGAAAGCAAAGGGCTTGCAGGAGAAGAGATTTGCTTCACAGTACTGAAGGTGAAGAAGTGCTCATAGGTCTTATGGCCCTTGTTTTAAGAGACATATTTTGCTTCAAATGATTGTTCCTATCTTATCCTTGAATATTACCAAACCCCCTGGGCCACCCTGTATCATTCCAAATAAAATTAATTGGCTCCCTTAATTTTCAAACAAAAATTCAACTAAAACTGCTTAAAATCTAGCCATTATGTAACAGAAATTGAAAATTTGTACAAGTACAGGACTAACTGATTTCCTATTTATCATCATGAGCAGTCACCTTAATCTACAGGCTATCTGAGCACACCTTCATGCCTGACTCAAACTTTTACTGTCACTGATCTATCCACCTATTGTTTCTGAACACTACCACCAGACGTGCTCCCAAGGGGTGTGGGAACACCACTTGTGAGAGAGTAGCATCTGTGGAGGACCTTGGATTAGCCCAGCACAAGGTTCAAATGGCTCTGAGCACTATGTGAATTAACTTCTGAGGTCATCAGTCGCCTACAACTTAGAATTAATTAAACCTAACTAACCTAAGGACATCACGCACATCCATGCCCGATGCAGGATTCGAACCTGTGACCGTAGTGGTCGCTCGGTTCCAGACTGTAGCGCCTAGAACCACACGGCCACTCAGGCTGGCCCGGCAGAAGAAATGTATATGAAATTAATACAGATGCAATTATGTGAAATGATATCAGGTACATCAAATCATAGTTATTCTTTCCAAGAGTAAATAAATCCAGTTCAGAAATGTACAGGATCATTCGTAAGTAATTTCAGGGCAACCGCAAAAACTACATGACATTCAGAAAAATTACATGTATCCGTGTATTAGAGCACATCCCCAAATTGATTCATAATACACACCACTGCATATTCTCAATGTACACCACTAGAGGTAGGCATGTTAGAACATGGCATATAATGTAGGGACATGGGTGTTTCTGTCCTTCAATTCATTCAATGTTGGTTCAGTACCAAATACTGGCGAAAGCTCCGACAGACAAAACAATCTGTGGGTGGTACAACACATTCTATGAGTGGCTGCTTATGTACTTTGAAGAAAATGGGCTGCCTGGGACCATCGGCGGAGAAGGTGGACTGTGTGTGGGAATCATTTGTCGGGAGACCATAGAAACTGACAACACTGGAGAGCAGAGAATGGCAGATACTGCAATCGACAGTCTAGCACATTTTATGCAAATGTTTGCTTGTAAAATCATACCTGTGACAGCTGTGACAAGTGTTTAGTGCTTGGAACAATAAGGTTCTGAATTTTGCAATGACTCCCACCTACTGGCGGCAGATGGTCTTTCACAGAAGTCTGTTTTCAGTGATGAAGCCACATTTCATGTGTCTGGGAAGGTGAGTTGTCATAATGGGCACATCTGGGCACAAAACATCCACATGAGGTGGTGGAATACATCTGTCATTCACCTCAAACACGTTTTTGTGCCACATCCTCTTCAAAAGTTTATAGATTGTTTTCATTTTTTGCAAAGAAAACTGACTGCTTTTGTGTACCCATACATGCAGTAGCAATGACTTACGCCACAATTACAGGAAATCAGTAGACGCTTCATTTTGCAACAAGACAAGTGTTCCACCCTACTTTCTTTCAGATACTTGTGAGTATCTCAATTTCAAATTGCCTTGGTATTGGATTGGATGTGCTTCCCATCATGACTATCCTCTTCTATCTACAGTGGTTCCCACAATCACCTAGCAACTACAGTTGACATTGAATCTCAATTAACCCTCACTTTTGGGACCAGGGAGTGGTCAGAACACTAGAAAGATCAGATAATCAGAAGAGAATGAAACAACGCCTTTATAAAGGTCAAAATGATATAATAAATCAAAATTAAGAAAAAAAACCACACCTATAACACAGGGAAAGGGAAACAGAAAATATATTTAAATATTTAAAATGTTTTCTGCTGGAATTTCTTAAACCTTCACTTTGCGGCTGCATCACATTCCTTCCTTGTCCATAATATGTCCAAAGCTGTAGCGGTTATCTGTTGGTCCAAATATTTGAGACAGTCTCGAATGCATCCTTTGGTGCAGTGTGGTCGACTTTTTGTCTTCGTCCTTTTCTTCTTCACCTAACTCTTCTTGCGTAACACTATACTGTTGAAAAACAAGATCAATGATCTGATGATCTTCAAGTTCTTCATTGGTAACAGCAGTAATGTCACCTTCTGCCAGCCATTCCTCCACATCAGCAGGCTGGATATCATTCTGAAGAGTTTCCAAATCAGTGACTAAATCTGTAAGTTCTGGTTCTTGGTTTAGGCTAGAACAAATCTCCTTTCATGATTGTGGAATGTAGAGTGGTTTTCATAAGTTCTTCCCAAGCTTGAGCAGCTGTGTAAATTGAATATTTCAAATTGAGGATTTTCATTGCTTCAAAAAGATTACAACCCTCTTCTGTTTAATCTAATTTTGTTTTTTAATTCTCTTGGTTTCTGAGATAGCCAATTACAAACAACATCAATTTATGGCCACCACCTGCATTGTGCTCATTGCAATGGTCAGGCTATTCTTTGTTATTGTCATGCCTGTAGCTGTTTTATTATTCTTAGAGGCGAGAGTTTTTTAAGGGAGCATTTTATAGCTTATCAAATCTATCAATGTTGTATAACTGATCAGCTACCACTTAATTTTTTTTTAACAAACTCCCTACCTGAATCATCAGCAGCAGAAAGTTTTTCACCTGAAATAGCAACTTGCCTCAAACCATGACAATTCGTCCACTGGTGGAACCAACCTTCACGTGCTTGTAAACTGTGACAGGAGTACAATTGATCAATAGTGCTGGCACGCTGTTTGACATTGAGCACAGACGGATAATCTGAGGAATCAGTTAATCGAAGGTCGTATAATTGAGGTTCTACTATACACGACTTCATCTTATGGGGTTACATCAAAGATTGTGTCCCCCTGCCTCCGATGTCACTTAATATGGACAAGTTACAAGGAAGGATAACTACTGTATTCGATGACTAAGTGTTTGAGTTTGAATATTGCACTGATGTTTGTCATGTCTTAAATGGTACCCGAATTTAGCATGCATAATGCAAATTAAAAACTTTGACAGATGCTCTATCCTCTGATAAATGCGCATTTTCTGTAGATCATTGTTGTTTTCACGTAGTTGCCTCCTGGAACCACGAAGGTTTTCATTATAAATTTGGCTGTTATAATTGCTAAAATTGGAGTGTCCAACCTAAACTTTCATAAGCACCATGGCTATCCAGAAAGTAGATAATGCATGAATATCTTTTTAAAAAACAGGTATAGGGAACAAAATGATTTATTCATTTGAAAGTGACAAATACCGCTTTCAAACAGTCTCAACAAAAATTTAGGCACTTTATCATAGAGGCGAACAAGCTCTGATATTCCACTGTTGCAAAATTCTGGCACCTCAGGCTTCAACTGGAGGTCTGAGCTGCCAAGAGTTTACAGTCATGTGCATGAGGTGTGCATTTCTCTATCTTTTTCTGACGAACGCTGTGGCCGAAAGCTTGTGTGTAACTGTGTTAATTCTGCCTGTCTGCAACTTAACGTCACCTTTATGGTAAGTAGCACTCTACCTTTTCCTACGTTGTTGATATTCCAACCAAGAGTTTCCATTGATTGAATATACCACTCTTTCATATTTTGTATTTAGACAGGGGGCAATCAAATGAGTCTGTAATCAGAAACACTTTCTTATCTCTATTTTAATATATCAGAGTCGCCACCATATATTTAAACCTATCATGAGATCTCTGCCTTGAGTTACTGATTAATAAGATCAAACATTGTCCTGACAAGTCAGCAAAGGATTTTAAAATGACAGTAAATGGACAAGCACAGAAATGATTTAATCTTGTACCTAATTATCATTTACATTCTGCTAGAATCAATAAAGTCTCTTAATCATAGACCAAATCAGTGATGAAGAAATACCAAAAATCAATATGTGGAGTCAGCACTAACCTTAACATTTGTAGTCTGATCGAAGCCATCCATTTGGTTGAGCAATTCTAACAAAATTCTCTGCACTTCTCGGTCTGCACCAGTCTGTGCATCAAATCGCTTCGTTGCAATGGCATCAATCTCATCGATGAAGATGATGGCAGGAGAATTTTCCTTGGCAAGTCTAAATACATCTCTCACCATTCGTGGGCCTTCCCCTAAATATTTCTGGACAAATTCTGAGCCGACTACCCGGATGAATGCCGCTGAAATGTAGTGAAAGTAGTTATTACACTAAATTAATAAAAATCAATTTTTAACACCTAGATAAAATTAATTTGTGTTTGTAACTGCTTTTATGTTTTTCACATGTGATTGAAAATATTTGTTCACAGAACAACAATACAAGCTTAAGTTAAATGTGGCAACAGTGTCATGAATAAGCTGACGTGGACAGATTACACAGAACTCAACAAAAGAGAAGGTTAAATAACAGAAGCAACTATGTCAATATCATGGGGATTATCACACAAATTTCTTCTCTATACATCTTGTTACAAAACAGGGATGAATTTTATTCTTGCCACTGGATGGTACAAACAGCTAAGTATATATTTTTTGTACTACACATGTTTTGTTCATAAAAGTGAATTCCCTCTGTCTGTTTCATTAGAAGTAAGGATGACCATATTAAGTGATCAATTATAGTGAATAATTTGAGATCTTTGGAAAATATCAACTCAATTGGTGGAAAGTTTACAAACCTGAAAGAGACCATTGCACGTCAATTAAGAAAGATTTAAATTCAGTTCACACAACCCATTACAGTGGTTAGAGAACGAGCAAATCAAGAAAAGAATAATGGATGAAAAATATACAATAAGTATGATTATATATGTAATAAGAAAAGGAGAAGGAACCACTTACTTGCAGCAAATGAGAGACGGTGTAACAAAAACTTCCAATCTGGAACTCTAGTAACATTCCCGCCACAGCTTTTTTTTTTTTTTTAAATTTCAAACTATAGTTATTTTCAGCAAGTTCACAACATTTTCAAAATAATGTGCAGAAATACAGACCAAATGAGTAAAAAATCAGGATGGAACCATTCTTTATAAAGGCATAATAATTTATTTTCACTACCGACGAGTAACTGCTGCCGCGCAGATGATGTCCAGCATTTGGTAAACAGCAGCCACCTTCTCATTCAACAGTGACCACCAGTCATGGCACAAGAGCCGACAGACAACAGAGGTTACACTCTCCCTCCACCACAGTTACCTATTAAAATAAAGTTCCCTCTCCTTCCTCCTTAAGTGACCAATGAAATGAACTATCTTTTTAAAATTATGACATAATGGCATGTACAGTGAACAGTAATAACAAAATATAAGGAACACTGCATAGTTAGAATGCACCAGTAGACCCAGAAGAAGGCTGCTGCAACTGTGGCCGAAATGTTGGTTTTTTTTTTTCTCCAGCTGTAGTTTTATACAATATGACACTACCATACCCAGAAAATTTTTATGTCAAATGTGTAAGTAGTGTCTACAGCTCTGTACACATACTCTTACTATGTCATTTGCACTATTTTCTTGCAACTTACAATAAAAAACCACTTTTGTTTTTCCTTGTTTCTCCCATAATAGGTGCTTTCGTTGTTAGCGAAAATTGCTGCAACATTTTTGGTAAAATCAAACTTTTCCAACACCTCTATGACAGGCAGTGTCAGAAGCTCTGCCCTTTCAATATGGTATTTGACCAACTGCAACATTTAGTGCCTTTATCTAGATGGTAAACAGTAACCAAAAAAGGAACTGGCTAGAATTCTGTGCGGCTGGAAGAATCTATCATCACTGGAAAAACTGTGCTTCTTTCACACTTTTCATTGTGTGTTCCATACCAATCAGTGGAGCAGACTACTGCTTGTGCATTGCTGTGAGATATAGTAACTTTTTACAATGAAAGTTGTTTCTCCAGGTCTGAAACTGGTGTCACTTATAATTAATTACAAATTTTTACTCTTTAAGAGTTAAAAAAATCACGACTGTCCAGAAAAAAATTGGATAAATGGGAACTCATACTGAAACTAATAATCATTTGTTACTTTTGTTGAACACAGTACACAGCTTTCAAATATTAAAGTTTACACACATTTGAAGTGTGTCAGTGAGAAGCATAGTTAAAATTCTAGATCTCCCAACACACAAAGACACTCATCCAATTAGCCCCCCCCCCCCTCCCACCAACTGTATTTTTAAAATAATGTATCCTTCAGATAATAAAATAGCTGGAAAAATAAGCTACAAACAAATCACGGACTATGTTTTTGTACTTCATAGTTGAAACTTCGTAGCAAATTTGATAAGAATTCTAAATTTTTATTAAAAAATTCAAGGTGGTTTTAATTTAAAATCTTTGAAATAATGTATGGCATGAAAAGGATTAGCGTGGGAGGAGGGCAACACTACTCTCATAAGCATAGCTGTTGCCAACTTTCCCTTATCAGTAATCTTTTATGCACCAGCATTTTTAAAGGCCTCTGGTAACTATCCTGTTTATATATATAAAATAAAAAATAAAAACACACCCTGTTTGTGAATGTGGATAAAAGAGAAATTACTGAAGTCCCATTTCTGCTAAAATAAGTGACATTCTATAAGTGTTTTCTGACAGCAACTGAAACATTGTGGTAGAAATGAAGCAGCTTCTAATCTTAGATAAAATGTCACCAGAGTTTAATTTTAAGTTGCCACTAACCAATTACATGTAGAATGTGGAGCAAATTTAAATAGTAATTATTATAAAGGAAGCTTTTTGATGACTCATGTTTGCCATACTCCCATAAGACTCATTTTAATTTTTTCAACTCCTTAGAAAGTAATGCACAAGGTTTCACATTTTTAAAGCTATTGGTGGAAGTGTAAGGGTGTTGTGTGGGTCAGTGTGCACTTTAACTACAAGAACAGTTGTAGTTGCTAATTAGCAATAAATAAATTATTCCCAAAAAGACTTGACAGTTTTCATTTACTGATTAACCAAAAGGAGACATAGATTAAATGAAAACTGAAAAAACTGAAATACTCCATTTCTCAGAACTACTAAAAGTAAGAGCTTAGTACCAGTAGTATGATGAGCAACAGCTTTTGCTAGCATGGTCTTTCCACAGCCTGGTGGCCCATACATCAGTACACCACGGGGTGGGTCAATACCAATCTGCTTGTAGAGTTCAAAGTGTGTCAAGGGCAGTTCCACAGCCTCTCTAATTTCCTGCTTCTGCATGTCCATACCTCCTATGTCAGAGTATGTTACATCTGGTTTCTCATCTGTAACAAAAATTAGTATCACAAGATGATTAGATAAGATGAATTATGAAGTGCCTGGAAACTGGTATGTATAATTTAATGAGTGTCATTACAGCACAACATAGCCTACAAATGATATTTCTGAAATACAATAATATTCTCAGTAAACTATCTGCTAATCAGTTTGAAAGTATTTACTCACATTCAAAAGGAGCTAGCTAGACTACCGCATTATCTAAATCATTCTACACCATTTATGACTTCACTTAGAAAGGACTTACTCAGGAAACCAAGTGACCACAAAGTCAACAAGATTGCACAACCATACGTTACATACTTACATTCTGTAATAGATGTCACAAAAATACTGACTTACCTGCCTGGAGCATTGATATGGATGAGTCAGCCTCAGGTGGGAGAACATCAACCAGTGCATTGCTGTGTTTGTGGAGGGCAACACTTGCTGAAGGTTTCAGAAGTTCCCGGTCAATTGTCGACAGTATTCGGACATAGTAGTTTGAACCTACCCAGAAACAAAACATAAATTTCATTTTGAGATACAAAAAGCTTGAGAAATGAAAAGGATATCAATCATGAGTATTGTTTTAATGAATGAAAGAAATTAATAGTGAGATATTTTAATTTCCAGCTCCATATTAGCATCAATGCATCAACTAAAAATATAATTTACAGTACAGCTGGAATTATCAGTAGCCATATGAAAGCCTTAAAAAATCAGAATAGAAAGAAACTATTTACAACCAAAGATTCCTTGTGTCTCCCTATATGGCCTCGTAAGGATGCTAATTATCAACCACACACAGTTTATTTCAGTGTTTGTGACCTATTACTGAGTTCATCAAAGTGTAAGAGAACCTCTTTTTTTTTGCAGGGCCTCCATGTGAAAATTTTATTTTTAACATATCATGACTGATGCCAGTCAAGGTGCTGTCTCTCTACTGCTCATAGGTTGGTAAGGCATCAGTTCTGCTAGTTTTGCACAGTCAATTGGATGACACTTTCACATAACCAATAAGAGGCACGAAAAGGGGCACTGAATTTCTGGTGCATTCAACACTGCGTATCAGCAACGATGCAGGAAAAGACAGATTGCTACTTACTGTAAAGAAAACATGTCAAGTTGCAGACACGCATGATTAAAAGAAACTCACACAGCCATTGCACCATCAGTAACGACAAAGACAGACACACACACACACACACACACACACACACACACACACACACACACACATACATACATACACACACAAAAGCCAAATCCATGATCTCAGGCTGGAATGCATGGGATGCAAGCATCAATCTGGAGATGGTGTGAAAGGGAAGGTGAAGGGATAATAGCGTACATGTGGGGGAAAGACGAACGTTGCCTGGTGGAGTGTGCAGGGACTAGACTGGCGACAGATACAGCATCAGGAAGTTGTGGGGTAGGGAGGCGGGGGGGAAAAGGAACAAAAAAGGAGAGGAGGAGTGCACTCAGCACCCATTGTGGCGGTTTCCTTTCAGCTTCCACCCCATCTGGCACGTGAATCCAGATAGGGAAGTGATCACTTCGGTGCAAGTCATCGGCCCCATCCGACTGAGCAGTGTTAGTAACAGCTGGAGAGCAAAGCAAGAGATCAATGGCAGAGAACGACCTAGTTGCTGTGCAGAAGTAAGTGCTCTCTCCCACATTTAGCAAGTATGCGCATGATGACACGAGAAGCTTCTCAATTGCTCTATCCCCAGGGGAAGGTAGCTGCAGAACCCCAAAGCACATTGTGTGCATTAAAATCACCACAGAGGATGAAGGGGCAGGGGAGCTGTGTAATAAGGTCGATTAGGGTCTATTCATCATGTGCATCATGTGGGGGCAAGTAAAGGGCACATGCACTGATATAGCAATTGCTTTGTCAAGTTGTTGTAAATGAGAGAGACAAGGAATGGTAGCCAGTACTGACGAAAATACCTATGCCACCTCTAGCTCTCTTCCCACTTCTTCCCACTCAGGTTGTCCTTTTTGTGGAGTACATAGCTTCATAGCTCAGCGGTGTACAATTGTTGGAAACGAGTCTCCTGGAGACACAGACTTCTACCTTGAGATAAGAGGGAGACACAGTGGTCTACCCTGAGATAAGAGACTGAGTTTCTTCACATGCATCCTGAACACCTGCAAGTTTCACAGTAGAATGGTAACCATTAAATCAATGTGGTTTTAATTTACCCCTATCCTTGCACCGTGGAGGTGAAGCACTTGTAGAGCGAGGGTGAGTGGAGGGGCCTGCTTGGATCCAAGGCATCTAACTCCATGATGTCCTCCTCATCAGTCAGATGTGAAAAAACGATGCCTGACAGTGCTCAGGACAGATTTTTACCCGAACATCATGTACCTTTCCCTGCACCCTGACTCTTCGAAGATGAGGAGGAAAGGGGGCATTTAGAGGCACTCTGCTTGTCTTCTGTCTTCTTGACACTCATTATGGAACTGCTGCTGGTCTTTTCTGTGGTGGCTGCTTGGATTGCTTTATCCTTACTCATTTTGCCTTGGCATGTACACATGCAAGTATAGGGTCTGGTGGTGTATGGTTGTACACTAGACATCATCTGCATTGAACCGTCAATCTTAGGAACAGGTTTCTGAACCATGGAAGCATAAGAAGTGGTAAACACGGAAGGTTTCGTCGCCTTATGTTCATTTTTTACTTCAGCATAGGGGATCCGCTTGTTGACTTTTATTTCCTGAAGTTTTTGCTCATGTGCAAAAACAGGGCAGTCTCTGCTCCAGACTGGATGGCTCCCAGAGCAGTTAATGCAGACTTCTGGAGAGGACAGTCAATCCCAGCTTCATGGGCTGCCTTTCCACATTTCCCACAGGTCACTTCACCCCTGAAACTCGGCGTCATGTGACAAAAATGCTGGCATTTGTAGCACTGCATTGGGTTAGGTATGGAAGGGCTAACCCTAAGTCTGATGAAACCTGCCATGATGAAGTCAGACAATGTTGGAGAATTAAAGGTCACAATGAACGTGGTGGTCTTCTCAATTTCTCCATTATTTCTACACGTCCTTTGCTCTACATCCACTCTCCACTGCAATGCCCATTCTTGTTTAAGTTTGGCATGTGACCACACACTTGCTAGAGCTAAGGGAGTTATGCAGTTCAACAGTTACATCACATTCACCCAATTTTTCAGTCTTCATAAGTAGTTCCACCTGCTTTGACCTGTTAATCTCGACAAGTGGGAACCATTCCGGGCAGTCAAGCCAAGATCCCCCATTCCCTGAGACACACAACATTCCATTGCCATGCCATACGGTGGTTGTTGGAGCATGCCCAGAGCTTATGGTAACAGCAGACTGGCGGTGCTTATCAGCCCCAGCTCAGGAATCACGGGGTCGCCAAGCCCGTACTTAGCAAACGGTTGCCAAGCTCTTGAGGGCATTATGATATTTTGATGAGTGTCATTGTGTTCATCTTTTGACTTCATTGTAAGATGATGAAAATGACTGTCAAAATGTTGTGGAATTTGGCACAGCCATCTGGATGGAAGCTGAGAAGATTTCATTAGCAATATATAGCCGGAAAAATCTACATTCACAATTGAGTAATGTCAGATTGTAAGATTAGTTAGCAATCTTCGAATTGTTGCATTATGTATGTGGTGATCCTCACACAGGCAAGAGTTTCCATGAGTCCAATACAGGGGAAAAAGGAAGTATTTTCTGAGATTAACAGGTGGCGGTGAGAGCAGGGCAGGGGACAGAGGTGGTGGGAGATTTGTGAGATTTGGGTAGATAGGTCAAGGCAGGATCTGCTCATGTATGCAGAATCAATTTTGAGCACAACAGGAAGAAGGATATAGGTGAACATGAGTACCAGGGAAAAATCAAGTGCAATGGCATTAATTACTTTTAACTGGGTAAAAAAGTCCAAGAGGATTGGTAAGTAATTGGTATTTGTGACAAAATCTACATGCAGCAATGTAAGAGACATCGAATTACATGAAACAGTGGCAGGTTATACGTGGGTTGGCATTACGAATAACATGGATCTTTGAGACAGTAAAATAGGAAGAATGAGATGGTGTAGAGATATTGGGAATAACTACAGTTTGTCAAATGTATGCCCCATACCCTGACAGACTGAAACAAACAAGACAAAGATTACGTGTTGAAAAATACTGGTGCAAACTTTCCAGCATTACTGTTCCTTAAAGTAAGGCATTTTGATGTTTCTCAAAAGATTCACAAAGAAACTGGAGAAATATTGTATTCGTGCTCAGGCGCTCACACATTCAACTAGCCATTAATGGAACGGCAAAAAAACTAAGTATACCTGTAGTGCTGCCAACTATTCCAGTATTCTGGTCAACAGCCTCGAGAAACTGCCCAATAACCAGGGGAACACTCTGTATCCGCTTAACTTCCTCCTGCGCATGCAGGTACTCCTTTTTCAAGTTGCGCTGCTCATCTTTTATGTATTCTTCCTGCACAGCTAAGAATTCCAGTTGCCTCTGAAGCTTCTGCAAAATTTACAAGTATATGTGAAAATGACAACAATAGCCCCACACCATGCAATTTTACATGTGGCAGTGGTGGTCTGTAACTTAGCTTCGGTGGTCAGGAGAGGGAGTACCTGAATACTTGTTTAGGTCATGCAAGAATGAGAGTAACTGAAACTGAACAACACACTTCATATGCTGCGACAGCAGTGTAGACACTTTCATTGTTCCAAATTGACCAGATGCCCCAGCCTTATGCAGCCATCATTTGATCTACAGCGAAAACATAATGATAAAGTGGGGGGGGGGGGGGGGGGTTACACTACAATTGGTGCTGTAATAAGACACCTCATATCCAGTAAGGCTTGTATTTGAATTAGATGACTTTTGAAGTAAGTTTGGCCCTATGTAGTTTTTGTGTGCAATTCCCAAGCCCCCACCTTTCTGCGTAGTACTCTTCAGGACCCCACCAGATCTGGCCAGTTCATTCGTGCTTGCACCAGTGAGGTTTTCTTTTTACATCACATAGCTTTGTTAAAGATATAGGATATTTTTTAAATTTTTTGGTTATTACTGTTTTCTCACTATCAATAAGCAGACAGTATGTAATTACTGCAGATTTTTTATGGAGCATAAACCTGTAGTAATTTTATATGAATAGTCAGGCGGCATTCTTAATCGTTATATTGAGCTCTTCGAAAAACACACCTATATTTCTGGTGCATTGCCATTCATTACTTGTAATCACAGCTTGTGGTCATTTAGTTTGTACTACACACGCCATCCAGTGGTGAGACAGGTAACTCAGTAGCAGATTTGGCACCTCTCTAACACTCTGCCAGCAGCGGAGTGCTGTGTGGCAAGCTAGGAGTCATGTTCACCACTAATACACATGGATGGTACGAGGACTTTATCAACAGTGTGCATTTAATCAACTGGGTTTTCACCAATCTATGTTGTCTGGAGTGCCTTTTATGCTTTGAGTTCATATAATGTAATACAGCAATTTTATAGCAAGTTCCATAAGGTAAATGGAATTTCGTACCCCCCCCCCCCCCCTAGGTCAGATGATGGGAGCATAAGACTGTTGAGACTGGTCGTCTTTGAACAGTAAAAGCAGCTACACTCTGATCATGACATACAAAGTATGTTCTTCATTTCCAACCATACCGAGTGGGCCACATCACAGCATGTGTATCTTACAAAATTAGAGTAATGACTTCTTTCTTCTTAACTTTTTTATAAGTTGAATCTACAGAGTTTCATCAATAGAAATATTCTGTGAATAATGTAGAATTAAAACAGTCATACTTTATTGATCATCGGAACCCCCCCCCCCCCCCCAAAAACACACACACACACACACACACACACACACACACACACACACACACACACACACACCAAACGGGAAAGCGCTGGTACATAAACACAATAAAACAACACAAACACATACACAAAATTTCAAGCTTTCGCAACCAACGGTTGCTTCGTCAGGAAAGAGGGAAGGAGAGGGAAAGACGAAAGGATGTGGGTTTTAAGGGAGAGGGTAAGGAGTCATTCCAATCCCGGGAGCGGAAAGGGCCTTTAAATATGTCTGCTTGTGTCTGTATATGTGTGGATGGATGGGTGTGTGCGTGCGTGCGAGCGAGTGTATACCTGTCCTTTTTTCCCCCTAAAGTAAGTCTTTCCTCCAAATCTCTCTCCCAATCCGAAACCTCTGTCCTATCCAAAGGCCTCACCTTCAGCCCCACTCCCAGATTCAACCAAACAGCCCTCGTCGAAGATTTACTGTCCTAAACCCGTACTCTCTGCTGGAAATATCACTTTGCCACGAAGAAAAATGATCCTAATCCTACTCCTAATGATCCAACTCCCCAAGACACTATCCAAATTGAACCCTGCCTGGAACAGTTCCGTCCTCCGTCTCAGCGGGACCCACCACCTCTTCCTCAAAATCACCCTCTCCAAACCTTCCAGGAATTTCTGACTTCCAGCCTTGCCTCTCAATCCTTCTTAAAAAACCTTAATCCTACTCCCAACATCACCACTGCTGAAGCCCAGGCTATCCGTGATCTGAAGGCTGACAGATCCATCGTCATTCTTCCGGCGGACAAGGGTTCCACGACCGTGGTACTTGATCGTCGGGAGTATGTGGCTGAGGGACTGCGTCAGCTTTCAGACAACACCACATACAAAGTTTGCCAAGGTAATCCCATTCCTGATGTCCAGGCAGAGCTTCAAGGAATCCTCAGAACCTTAGGCCCCCTACAAAACCTTTCACCTGACTCCATCAACCTCCTGACCCCACCAACACCCCGCACCCCTACCTTCTACCTAAAATTCACAAACCCACAAACCCAATCATCCCAGCCGTCCCATTGCAGCTGGTTACCAAGCCCCCACAGAACATATCTCTGCCTACGTAGATCAACACCTTCAACCCATTACATGCGGTCTCCAATCCTTCATCAAAGACACCAACCACTTTCTCGAACGCCTGGAATCCCTACCCAGTCTGTTACCCCCGGAAACCATCCTTGTAACCATTGATGCCACTTGCTTATACACAAATATTCCGCATGTCCAGGGCCTCACTGCGATGGAGCACTTCCTTTCACGCCGATCACCTGCCACCCTACCTAAAACCTCTTTCCTCATTACCTTAGCCAGCTTCATCCTGACCCACAACTTCTTCACTTTCGAAGGCCAGACATACCAACAATTAAAGGGAACAGCCATGGGTACCAGGATGGCCCCTTCGTACGCCAACCTATTCATGGATCGTTTAGAGGAAGCCTTCTTGGTTACCCAGGCCTGCCAACCCAAAGTTTGGTACAGATTTATTGATGACATCTTCATGATCTGGACTCACAGTGAAGAAGAACTCCAGAATTTCCTCTCCAACCTCAACTCCTTTGGTTCCATCAGATTCACCTGGTCCTACTCCAAATCCCATGCCACTTTCCTTGATGTTAACCTTCACCTGTCCAATGGCCAGCTTCACACGTCTGTCCACATCAAACCCACCAACAAGCAACACACCTCCATTATGACAGCTGCCACCCATTCCACATCAAACGGTCCCTTCCCTACAGCCTAGGTCTTCGTGGCAAACGAATCTGCTCCAGTCTGGAATCCTTTAACCATTACACCAACAACCTGAAAACAGCTTTCGCATCCCGCAACTACCCTCCCGACCTGGCACAGAAGCAAATAACCAGAGCCACTTCCTCATCCTCTCAAACCCAGAACCTCCCACAGAAGAACCACAAAAGTGCCCCACTTGTGACAGGATACTTTCCAGGACTGGATCAGACTCTGAATGTGGCTCTCCAGCAGGGATACGACTTCCTCAAATCCTGCCCTGAAATGAGATCCATCCTTCATGAAATCCTCCCCACTCCACCAAGAGTGTCTTTCCGCCATCCACCTAACCTTCGTAACCTCTTAGTTCATCCCTATGAAATCCCCAAACCACCTTCCCTACCCTCTGGCTCCTACCCTTGTAACTGCCCCTGGTGTAAAACCTGCCCCATGCACCCTCCCACCACCACCTACTCCAGTCCTGTAACCCGGAAGGTGTACACGATCAAAGGCAGAGCCACGTGTGAAAGCACCCACATGATTTACCAACTGACCTGCCTACACTGTGAAGCCTTCTATGTGGGAATGACCAGCAACAAACTGTCCATTCGCATGAATGGACACAGGCAGACAGTGTTTGTTGGTAATGAGGATCACCCTGTGGCTAAACATGCCTTGGTGCACGGCCAGCACATTTTGCACAGTGTTACACCGTCCGGGTTATCTGGATACTTCCCACTAACACCAACTTGTCAGAACTCCAGAGATGGGAACTTGCCCTTTAGCATATCCTCTCTTCTCGCTATCCGCCAGGCCTCAATCTTCGCTAGTTTCTAATTTCAATTTGCTGCCACTCATACCTCACCTGTCTTTCAACAACATCTTTGTCTCTGTACTTCCGCCTCGACTGACATCTCTGCCCAAACTCTTTGCCTTTACAAATGTCTGCTTGTGTCTGTGTGTGTGTGTGTGTGTGTGTGTGTGTGTGTGTGTGTGTGTGCGGATGGATGTGTGTGTGTGTGTGTGCGCGCGAGTGTATACCTGACCTTTTTTCCCCCTAAGGTAAGTCTTTCCGCTCCCAGGATTGGAATGACTCCTTACCCTCTCCCGTAAAACCCACATCCTTTCGTCTTTCCCTCTCCTTCCCTCTTTCCTGACGAAGCAACCGTTTGTTGCAAAAGCTTGAATTTTGTGTGTATGTTTGTGTGTCTATCGACCTGCCAGCGCTTTCGTTTGGTAAGTCTCATCAAAGAAAGGGAATGTCATATTAAGAAAACTGTATCATCTCTGCAACTTCATACGATTCCTTCATCAATTGTAAAATAATTAGTACACAGGAAAAAATGAGGAAGTAAGTGCAAATGGAAGGGAGGCAACTGAACTAAGTAGCATCAAGGCAACAAGACTCCTGTGATGCTGCCACTCTACTCCACTATTAGCCCCCTAAGCATTAAAACCTCTCTTTTTCAAGTATTTTTATAATTTAGTCATATTTAACATCACAGTTTGATGTGCTTATAAGCATCTGATTACAGGCTGTAATGTGAAGTACATACAAGGGCACTCAGTCATACTGAATTCAATGAAGTACAAAATTTACCACAATCCCATTTATGTATTATGCCCATTGCACACACAACAGAAAAATTCATTGAAACCATGAAACTTCCTGGCAGATTACAGCTGTGCACCATATAGGGACTTGAAAACAGGACTTTAGCCTTTTGTGGGCAAGTGCTGAGCAAACTGGCTATGACACACTATTCATATTCACAGCTTTAGTTCCAGTGTCAGGATGGACACACAGTTTTAATCTGGCAGGAAGTTTCATATAAGCACACACTGCACTGCAGAGTGGAAATCGTTCTGTCAGCACCATGTTTTTACTAAACTTTACAAATGGTCATTCACACATTGCGGTTTGTTTTTTGTATGGAGCAGATATTGGGTACTATGCCTACCCTAAAGTTGGAGGAACCCTTGGGAGGGTGGTAGAAGGTAGCCAATGAACAGCTGTTAACTAAATGTATCCACATGCCCCTAATGTAAAAATTAATTACATTTTGTTGATAACCTTTCCTCCACATTCTGGTTTTGTTGCATATGAACATTTCTCTCTCTCTCTCTCTCTCTCTCTCTCTCTCTCTCTCTCTCACACACACACACACACACACACACACACACACACACACAAGTCAACGGAAGTTCCTTGCAGAAATACTGAGACATGCTGCCTCTATAGCTGCGAAAGTGTTACTGGTTCAGGATTTTGTGTATGAACTGACTTCTCGATTGTGTTCCATAAATGTTCACTGGGATTCATGTCGAGTGACCTGAGTGACCATTTGCTTGAACTGTCCAGAATGTTCTTCATATCAATCATGAACAACTGCGGCCTCTTGACATAGCACACTGTCATCTATAAAAATTCCATGATTGTTTGGGAGCATGAAGCCCCTGAAAGACTACAAACGGTCTCCAAATAGCCGAATATAACCACTTCCAGTCAATGATCAGTTCAGTTGGATCAGAAAACTCAGTCCATTCCACATAAGCACAGCCCACGCCATTATGGAGCCACTGCAAGCTTGCACAGTGCCTTGTTCACAACTTGGGTCCAAGGCTTTATTGGGCCTGGGCCACTCTCCAACCCTACCATCAGCTCTTACCAACTGAAATTGGGACTCAGCTCACCAAGTCCGGTTTTCCAGTCATCTACGGTCCAACTGATATGGTAATGAGCCCAGGATAGGTGTTGCAGGTGATGTCGTGCTGTTAGCAAAGACACTTGCATGTGTCAACTGCTGTCACAGACCATTAACGCTAAATTTCTCCACACTGTCCTAATGGAGACATTTGCAGTACATTCCACATTGATTTATGTGGTTATTTCATGCACCGATGCTTGTCTGTTAGTGCTGATAACTCTGTACAAACACTGCTGTTCATGGTCATTAAGTGAATGCCGTTGGCCACTGCGCCATCCGTGGTGAGAGGTAATTCCTGAAGTTTGGTATTCCTAGCACACCCTCCACACTGTGGGTCTCAGAACATTGAATTCCCTACCAATTTCGTCACCTAAGTGTAAGTATCTTGGTTGTGGTGACAGAATGCTTCTGTTGTCTGGATGAGCATTTCTTCATTTTCTGCTTAAATGATTTTTTATTGATATATATAGAGCATGTCTGCACTGTCTGTGTTGTAATAATATTAATCATTTTGCCTCAAAGACAGAATCTACACTGTTATGACACACTGGTCTATAGCAGAGTCCAATGTCTTCATAAGGTTGGAAGGTGACAATCTGATTGCAAGTTAGCACAGCCAATTTGTTGGTTGAGGTTATGGAGTGATTTGTAATGCAGCCAGAGGTCTATGTTTGCCTGGGACTTGATAGTTTCGTTTTCGACTACTTTCTGCTAACTTCAATCCACAGTTATGTAATACTTACGTAAATCAATTACAGAAACACCAAGGCACAGCAAAAATCAGAAAATAAACACAGTGTTAAACTACTTTTCGCTTTTTTCTGAAAGCTGACTGAGTGCACCTTAGCCTCTAGTATGTTAATGATTTTGTTATGTTAAATATGTAATATTTCTCTCTCAATCAAAACAAAAGCACAATTTCATCACAGACTACACAAATCAGTTGTTTCATCATCACAGCTTCTCATGACCACTCCCAATAGGCATTACCAACATACGCTTTGAAGTTAGAATGTGGATGGTCATGTTTTTGATCAAAGTTTTATAGGCAAGAAAATATGGAGCCTTACGTATGACTCAGGAACCAAGCACAAGTTTAGGTAAAGGAAGACTACACCCTATGATCATAGTATGCAAAACATTGGGAATGTGAAAACACTGTCTGTCCCTACCACTCATCAGACATTAAGGCAATAGTCTATCAAGAACTTGTTCCCAACGTAGAACAGTTAATCAGTGACAGTGTTATAGAAAAGCGGCCTGAATTGTAGTGATGAAAGGATTGGCTCCACCACTATGAGAATGCACCTGGTCAAGCATCATTGAGTGTCAGACTGTTTTAGTAAAAAAAAGCAGTTCACACCAATTTCACTTTTGGCCTGACTCCTTGTCACATTTTTCTCTCACATCAATCCAAAATAGTCCTAAAAGGGCACAGAACCGACAGGAAAAAATATGATGAATGCATTAATCAGTACATGAAATGTTGAGAAGTGCATTAGGCTTGATGAATATTGCTGGAGGTGATGTATTTTGTAGAGGTTCAATCAAATTAATATGTTTAATCGTGTAACTTACTTTTTGTTCTACCTTGTAGTATTATACTGAAATGGCTCCTTTACAGTTGGTCTGTAGAGGTCAAAGGAGGATTAGGAACACTGCTCTTGTCACCCAGTGTCACCCTGGACCAGAACAGCTTAACCAAAATAACCTGGATCATTCCAAACCCTCTACACATTAACTTCTACACAGCCTTAGGTCCTCTGAAATGAATGGCCCTCACCAAACTACGACCAAGAGCTCAGTTGAACAACAAAGGACACAACATAGTGCTGAGCAAGTAATGCTATTTTCACACCAACTGGATTACTATAATTGAATATGAACTATACAGTAAAGTAATAAATATTAACCGTCTTAGAACCAGATAACCAAACTGTGGGGGGTGGGCGCACACACACACACACACACACACACACACACACACACACACACACACACACACAGGTTTTAAGATGATAGTCTTTGGACCAAGAGTTTCTTTACACACCAGGAGAGAAATGTAAAAGACAAAACGGAAATACGGAAGCGTCCGATCCAACCCGTCGGCTTTGACCCATGACGTCACAAATATAGCGGAAACGACAATTCCAATATGGCGGATATAAAAACGTTGCATACGTATCACAAAGACGAAAACACATAGAAAAACAACACACACAAAGGTTTCACAAGAACAATCTGCTAACATTGATAGCAAACAAAGATGATAATAAACAAGTGGTACTCAAGGCCAGGCAGGGGGAGGCTGCGCCCCCCCGACCCCCCCCCCCCCCGCCAAAAAAAAAGTCCCAACCTTACCTCGTATTCAGGGCTACGCTACAGATCAATGTGTAGGTCAATCAAAAGATAACAAAAAAGAAACAAATAAAAAAAAAAAAAAAAAAAGAAAAAAAAAACAATATTGATTCATTAGACATAACGAGTAGCGACAAAACATATAGACCATAAAGATTGAACAATCTAATGGCAAACTGATAAAAGCCTCATAGACGACGTTAAAACAAAAAGTACAGTAAAAAGGTAAACTATATATTACAGGCCCTAAAACTCCTACTAAGGTAACGTCAACGAGGCAACATCTACAAACACGCCACACTCACAAACCAAACTCCGCGCCGTAATGACATCACACACCACAACACCCTTACGTCACGGGTCAAAGCCGACGCGTGAGATCGGATGTTTCTGTTGACCCGACAAAACAAATACAAGGAAATGTAGGAAAGTTCATTAGAATCCTAGGATGAAAGAAAAACTTGGAAAAACATACAAGGTGTGATAAAAAAGTAACGGGAACTTTTTAATTTCAGGGCTTTACATATCCCACATTTAAAATAGTTTTTATCTTGTTGATATACAGGTTTCTGATGTATGTTTTCATTTTCAGCTGTTTTTAATATTTAGTCTATTGTAGACAATCAAGAAGGTTATAAAAGGATTGAAGGCTTTGCATGATATTTTGCTTGAAAAATGAAATAAACTGCAGCACCGTGTTCAAATTGTTGCCTGTGTCTCATAGTGAATCTACTATGATTAAGACAAGAGTTTACGAGTGGTATAAATGTTTCGAAGACAGCTGAATATACACTGAAGGGGACAACCGCCTTGGATGCCATGGCACATCAATTGCCGATGATGTGGAAGTAGAAAAGAAAATGGTTCCGTAAAATTGGCGAATCACTAGTAGAGAAATGGCTAATGATGTCCTTTGGCTCATGACAACAAATTTTTCTGGATGTTTTGGGCATGAAATGTGCAGCAGCGAAGTTTGTTCTGAAATAGCTCAGGAATTGCTGAATGAAATTAACAACAATTCAGAACTTCTAAAGAAGGTTATAAAAGGTGACAAAACAAGGGTATGACTTTGGAACCGAGGCCCACTGCATCGCAACAGAAACTGCCTGAAGAGCCAATACTCAAAAATATTCAACAAGTATCATCACATGTGAAAGTTCTTCTCACCGTCAACAAGGAATTACCTGAAAGTTATGTGCTGCTTGTGTGAAGCAAACTGAAGGAAACAACCAAACTGCGACAAAACCACTAATGGAAAATGCTTCACCATAATTGTCCCACTCACACCTCAATGCTGGTGTGTGTGTGTGTGTGTGTGTGTGTGTGTGTGTGTGTGTGTGTGTGTGTGTGTGTGGTTTGAGGTTTTCGGGCACTAAACAGTGTGGTCATCAGTGCCCACCATTGATGAGATAAAAACAGAATCCCTGAAGGAGCTAAACACCATAATGATAAGTGAATTCCAGAAGCACTTCCACAACTGGAAAAAGCACTAGCATAAGTAGGATCGTCAGAAGCGTCCGATCCCGCGCGTCGGCTTTGACCCATGACGTAAGGGTGTTGTGTGTGACATCATGACGGTGCGGAGTTTGGTTTGTGAGTGTGGCGTGTTTGTAGATGTCATCTTGTTGTGGTTTGTTGTGCTCTCTGGTGGTATGTTCAGGGTTTTTCTTTGTGTGGTGTAATGGACTCAGTTTGCTTTTGCTCATTATCCAGAATTGTTCAAGTGTCGGCTGTGTTTTAGTGGAATTCATTTCAGTGAGTTAATGATTTTGTGTGAAGGTTAATTTAGTGTTGTTCGCTGTACATCATGTGGTAATTTTACTAAAATTAATCTGTTGTTGTTGTTGTTTATGTTCATTAATGGATATGACGGATAAAATTAACAGTGCGCAGGTCAAGGGAAGTGTTCGATCCCAATGTGTGGCTGTGTATGTTGATATTGGTATCGAGAGATGTTTTTGAGCTGTATAGGCCAAGGGAAGTGTTTGATCCTAATTTATGGGATCGGGAGCTGCTGTTGAGCTATATAGGTCAAGGGAAGTGTCCGATTCCAGATGATACTATGTTTAGTGGTATTTGGGGAGTTTTGTGATGTCGGTTTTTTTTGTCGTTTTGTGTGGGTTTGTATGGGGGTGGGTGTCTAAATTTGTTTATATTTAGGTTGCCCCCACCCAAAAACCCACTATTTCCCGCGCTTGTCCCATTAGTGTCATTCGGCTTTTTGTGGAAAATGTGTGTGTGTGTGTGTGTGTGTGTGTGTGTGTGTGTGTGTTTTTTTCGATGTATTTTCATCCTCATAATGTGTACGAACCGACTTTATATGCGCCATACTGGAATCGTGGTTTATGGTCGTTTCCGCCATATTTGTGATGTCATGGGTCAAAGCAGACGGTCGGGATCGGACACTTCCGTATTTCCCATAAGTATTATATCTGAGGGGGATTACTTTGAAGAGGTCAAAGTTGATGCTGATGAATAAACAAATTTTTTTTCAACAAAATCAGAAACACCCATTTACTTTTTGATCACACTTCATATGGACTACCAATCACTAATTTTGGTACTTGCATGTACCCTGTTCTTATACGGGCTAATTTGACAAGGTGGGAAAAAAGTTCAATGGTTAAGTTCACGCAGAAGTAGCAACCATAGTCACTTGCAATCTATTCCAAGAGTAATGAAAATTCGGATTTACGAAGCCAATATGAATGCTCATGTTAACTTTAGCCTTGATGCTTGAATTATGCAATGTTTTGCCTAGTGTTTATTAACTATTTGTACCTCAATACTCAGCTACTTTTTAAAAGACCATGGCACACCCCACATTTTAACAAGTTCTGGGAGTGTGTTCAAGTTGGCGCGTGTACTCACGCACTAAGAACCAGTACTATAAACGCTCTCAAGAAGCAATGTCAGATCTGAAAGCCAAGACAGAGACAGACAACCAACATTCTACTTGCTCAGGGTAAGAAATCTAAAGCCTTTGACTGGATGGGTCCACATGATCTCTTAGTACGACAGAACTAATTACGCTTCTCAATCACTATGTCCTTTCACAGCACTCTGGTACATCACGACTGTACCTGTGTCACTGTCTACTGTTAGCTGTCTTTCTTTAGACTTTTAAATGTTGCCAAGAACATGCCATTAAATAACAGAATGTTATTGTACAACTAGAGTCAAATATTTTGGGACATGTCCAAAAAATAAAAACTATTGCTATTTTGATATCTAATTCTTGGAAAACATTGTGAAAGAATGTGTAAGTACACTTCTCCTTTAGAGTACACTACAGAAATCCAAATCTTAAATTACATACTGTAATGTGGAACATTTCAGAGTACAACACTTCCACAAAAAGGTTTTGTAGTAATTATGCTATATATGGCTTTCTTTAACTCTTTTGTATTCCACCGTGTGTTATGTTTCCAATGTCAACACTATACCAATGCAAATGACCAATCAGATTGAGCTAGTCCACACTACCCTTCATCCAGTTTAGGGTGGTGTCCATGGCTCATAGATCTCAACTGGGGATGTATGAGGAGACTTCAAAACCTACATTATATATTATTGCAACAGGCCAAGTGCATTACACTTCAATGTGACACAAAGAAACGAAACTATTTTCAACATAGTCACCAAGTGTCTGTAAACAATGATAGGAATGTTCTCTCCTTGGTCATGGAGACATTTGATAATTGCTGTGTGAACGTCTTTACTGTTGGAAATTCCTTGATTACCTGTGCATTGTCCTCTGAGATTGATCTCAATAGCCTTCCTGCCTGGTCAGCATCACTCACATCTATGTGGCTCTGGTCAAAATGATGGCGCCACTTCACTATGGCTGGAGATGACATCACATCTGATCCATATAGCACCAGAACTTCACAGTGAATCTGTGCGCAAATTAGGCATTTTACCCACAAGAATTTTATTGTCCCATGTATCTCAACTTTGCAGGAGGCTTCCAGCTTGACATGCCATTTCAGTCACAAACTGTGTTGCACCTGTTACCTGACCATGTCCTCTCTTCTGACTCTGCCACTTTCTTGTGGGTCGGTCTTAGCATCGGACAATGTGTAACTTACTTTCCAAAGCCTTTTTGACATAATATATACCTGAATAATTGTTGTAGACAATCCTATTATCTAATATAAATTTTCCGAACCTACATTGCATTTTTAGTTTTATGATGGAAGTGTGTGTTAAATACAGCTCAAACGTAAACCTTAGATTACGCTACAGGTTAATCTATTACCACAACATTTATTTGGCATTCAAATTTGTTGGCTTTGCCGCTTTGCAACAAATTATCACCTTCCCACCTAAGCTAGTACTCTGGCTACATTACAAATCACTGACACAACAACCAAGATACCGAGAAAGTGAGGGGCATTTGGCAATGAGCTACGGGAAAAAAAAACCCTTACATGAAACTGTCTGCAGCACAGAAAGAAGTGTATTGTGTGAACCCCAATCTGTTTGATCCTTTACTCAGTAACAAAGACAGGCAAGCAAGCTAGGGGTCGACAGAAGCGTCCGATCCCACGCGTCGGCTTTGACCCGTGACGTAAGGGTGTTGTCGTGTGTGACGTCATGACGGCGCGGAGTTTGGTTTGAGTGTGGCTGTCTCCAGTTCTGTTTCATCTTATTTTATTTACTTTTCTGATCTGTTCGTTCTATCTCTTGAGATTTTTTTTAAAATTTAAAAACACTTATTACTTATTTTAATTATCTGTTTCCTCCAATTTCTGTTTTAGTTTATTATATTTATCTTTCTGATCTGTTCGTTCTATCCCGTGAGATTTTTTTTTTTTAAGACAAAACACACTAATCAGCTACTGAAGCATCTTTATCTTCTATGGGTTGCAGGGGTTACGACCCCTGGGGAGGTGGGTGGGTATTCATGCATGGCTGTCTTCACTTACACTTTGTAGCTACGCAAGGCGTCTAAATTTGTTTATATTTAGTTTGCCCCCACCCAAAACACCCCATTTCCCGCGCTTGTCCCGTTAGTGTCATTAGGCTTCTTGTGGAAAGTGTGTGTTTTTGTTTCCGCCATATTTGTGACGTCATGGGTCAAAGCAGACGGGCGGGATCGGACGCTTCCGTATTTCCCAAGCTAGACAAAACTTTCACTCCAAAGTGTTAACCGAGAACTAATACCATGTATATAAGGTAGTATTGTTTTTTGGGTCATAGGCCCTATATATCATTAACCAATCTGCAAATCGCCAGCATACAGTTATAAAACACAAATGAATCACGTTGCTGCAGACTGCAAACATTTCTCAGCACACCATCACATAAATTGTCCAGATGATCTCTGGAATACTGAAATAACGTTCTGGAACACCTAAGACGATGATTTATTTCCAACTGCACTCAACAAGTTATGCAGTTAATACGGTAGGAAATTTGGGTTTCCAGACGTCTACAACATATACACTTGTCATGTGATTTCGCAAGTTAACAGCTCTGCATTGAAAAAAAAAATATATATAGCGGGTTTGTGTGTCCTTTGGTTAACAAATAAACGCACTAAGACTGACAAATAACAACAGGTCTCTAATCCAACTTCGAAGCAGTCTCAGTCGCTTACACAGATTTTCCAGTAACTTGCACTTTACTCAGCATGAACCTCCTGGAGGTCTCTAACTTTTATTCCATTATAAGTACTACCATTAGTAAAATTTTACTGTAGAGAGGACCATCTCCAGCACTGACCTTATACTTTGTGTACAAGTCCTCGAAATCAGTATCATCTGAAGCACCGATCCCCAAGGCGCCTGTAGTAGTTTGCTTTGCATCCTGTGCAGTGTCTTCTAGCTTGAGTGACACAAATAAAAATTTTCGTTATTAAATAATGAACATCTGACAAACTTGCACATAATTAACTTTACACACGATTTTACCTTGTCAGTGAGTATTATTCCTATTTCTTCCATTTTACTAAACACGCGTAGTCACTGCAGGAATACCAACGTCTTTGAACGAAACACTTGAATATCGTCGGAAATGCTACGTTTCGAACGTAATTTATCTACGTAGGTTGCACAATAATTTAGATATTCTTTACCAATAGTCTTAGTTTAAAATAGTAAAATTCGTGCAGTTAAATCTTCTCTTTTAGAACAAGAGGTCTCCTAGAAAACGCCACAGAAATTGTAGGTTTGTTTCATACCGAGGTTCAATTGACATTTGCGGTTGTTGAAACCTCTTTGGTTATAGCTGTTCAATTTTTAAAGCTTTGAATTTGGCGCTAACGTGTGTTGTTGAATAGATGACGTCTTCCAATAAATTTTAGGCGTGATGATTCTTACTGCTGTAAGGCATTAACATTTGCATTAATAACTGTAAAATATAAATACACAGAAAAAGTGCTACTCCCTTTAGCATATTGTCACTTACTGCCAATCTTTATTTTGGAAGCGATTTACTCGAGAGGAGGCCAGAGGATTATGCCCGTATTACACTGATGACTGAAACATAATTTGGCCAAAGATCTTCTATAAATCGTTTAACAGCGTACTGGGTTGCTTTCATCATATCTTTTATAAAAGCTTGAGTTGTAGATTTTATAAGAGATTGGTCAATAGTTGACAAGTTTAGTACGCACCTTGTAGCTTGTTCGCACTAAACAGGTGGACGCAACTAGCTAGCTCATGATTACATAAGAAAATCCAACTGTATAATTAACAAATATGTATGGACATTTATGAATAAAATAAATGACACTCCATCTGATGTTTGACATGAATATGACACTCGAAATAAGTATTATACGTATCCTAATTGTATGAGAAATGAAATACGACTAGACAGCCATTACTACAAGATGAAGACTTGTAGTACTAATAAGTAAGGAAGCGCAATCGTTTGTACACCTTTGTTGGGTTTTATTTCTTTTGCATGACTCGCTCAACAATTTTCCATTTGCATCTTTGCTGATACATTTATACATGTCGTAAGTACAAATAAATTGATGTGAAGAAGCACCATAAAAAGAACAGTTGGATGAAGGAGACCAATTCACAGATGAAAGCATTAGTATTCCCACTCGACGTTCTCACTCTCCTTGAAGTCGGGCCTTTTCTAGAGACATAACATGTACATGTAAATTCAGGTATTATGTCATTTCTGTAATAAACACATACATATTAAAAAGAAAGAAATACAAATTTTCAAAATAATTCTATTGCTTAAAGCAACATCCAAAGACTGTGTTATTTATAGTCAAATATAGATATTGAATGTGTGTTTTTCTTAGGATACGTTTCGCAAATAAGGCAGTTCATTCCTAGATCACTATGTGATGTGGAAAAGGGTATTCAGGGCTCCTCCATACCGATTTTGGCGCACCTGGCGGTTGTATTATCGGTAATGATGTCATCTGCGTTGTTGTCAACACTTCTAAAAGGCTCAGCCATTACGCGCAGTATGACTTCGGCTGCTATCCGCAACAAGATGATGAAGACGAAGCGAACGAACCGCATTGCCGGTTCGCTCCAGTCGATGGCGTCGACAACGTGTGAAGTCGGCAAGCCATCTCCTTTTTGGCCATCCTGCTACAACGACCACAATTAAAATTCTTCATCGAAATATATACATCAAGTGCAACTGATTGTTACCTACACAAATAGGATTACTTTTTCTATGCCGACAAGCATTTTACAAATGAGGAGCTGAGAACCTTAGGAGCCTAAAGCATATCATCATCGATTGTGAGATTGTAGCATCTGCTCATGTTTCTGACATCTGTTGATCCTATGGTGAGCCAGGTTTACCCGCGTTACAGGCCCACCCTGTATAAATAAACATTTGCGAAAAGCTGTCTCACTGGTTTATCCCATATCCACTTAAATTTGTGGTCGACGTCAGTGTGCTAAAGCTTTATGGTTCTCAGCGCCTCAAATGAAAATTAATTTTGGAATAGCGTGTAATAGTTCTTTGAAATTTTGGACTTCAAAGTCTCAACATTATTTGTGAAGGGTGTAGATACACATGTACCGTATTCAAAACAACTGCCAGTGCAAATGCTTCATGAGTAAAAAAAGTAGAATGTAGGAAAGAATTAAAGAACTTAGATTAGATTAGTACTTGTTCCATAGATCATGAATACGACACGTGGACCATGTCAGATTAATAAAAGGTGTCTATACAAGATATTACATTACACAACATATTACATGACACTTAAAATTTTTTTTCTTGGGTGGGAGTTAGGGAAATTACCCACTTGCTATATCCAAAAATTCATCAAATGAATACAAGGAGATGCCATGTAGAAATTCTTTTAATTTCCATTTAAATGCTATACGGCTATCTGTCAGACTTTTGATGCTATTTGGTAAGTGACCAAAGACTTTTGTGGCAGCATAATTAACCCCCTTCTGAGCCAAAGTTAGATTTAACCATGAGTAGTGAAGATCATCCTTTCTCCTAGTGTTGTAACCATGTACACTGCTATTACTTTTGAATTCGTTTGGATTGTTAATAACAAATTTCATAAGTGAACATATATATTGTGAGGCTACAGTGAAGATCCCTAGCTCTTTAAATAAGTGTCTGCAGTATGATCTTGGATGAGCTTCAGCAATTATTCTGATTACACGCTTTTGTGCAATGAACACTCTTTTACTCAATTATGAGTTACCCCAGAATATGATGACATACGAAAGCAGAGAATGAAAATAGGCGTGGTAAGCTAATTTACTGAGATGTATATCGCCAAAATTTGCAATGACCCTAATAGCATAACATAAGTAGCTGAACTCAAACGTTTCAGCAGATATTCAGTGTGTTTTTTCCAGTTTAACTCCCATCAATGCATACACCTAGAAATTTTGACTATTCTACCTTAGTTACCGATTTCTGATCGAAGTGTATATTTATTAATGGTGTCATTCCATTTACTGTGTGGAAATGTATATACTGTTTTTTGTCAAAGTTTAATGAAAGCCCATTTGCAGAGAACCACTTAATGATTTTCTGAAAAACATCGTTTACAATTTCATCAGTTAATTCTTGTCTGTTGGGTGTGATAGCTATACCTGTATCATCAGCAAAAAGCACCAGCTTTGCATCTTAGTGAATATAGAATGGCAAGTCATTAATATATATTAAGAACAGCAGAGGACCCAAGACCGAACCTTGCGGCACCATATTCTTGATTGTTCTCCAGTTTGAGAAATCACCAGTTTCTTGCATATTATGTGAACTGCTTATTTCAACTTTTTGCACTCTTCCAGTTAGGTATGATTTAAACCATTTGAGCGCTGTCCCATTCATACCACAGTACTTGAGCTTATAAAGTAGTATCCCGTGATTTACGCAATCAAAAGCCTTTGAGAGATCACAAGAAATCCCAACGGGTGACTTCTGGTCACTCAGAGCATTTAATATTTCATTAGTGAAAGTATATATAGCGTTTTCTGTTGAAAAACCTTTCTGGAAACCAATCTGACATTTTGTTAAAACTATATTTTTAAAAAGGTGTGAAGCTACTTTACAATACATTACTTTTTCTAGAATTTTGGATAAGGCAGTCAGAAGAGAGATTGGTCAGTACTTGTTGACATCAGACGTATCCATTTTTTTATGCAGCTGTTTAACAATGGCATACTTCAGTCTATCTGGGAAAATAGCCAGGTTCAGAGAGCTATTACATATGTGGCTAAGAATCCCACTTATCTCTTGGGGACAAGCTTTTATTATCCTGCTGGAAATGCCATCAATTCTTATTCTTGAGAGAGTTTATTATCTTCCTAATTTCAGAAGGAGAGGTGGGTGGAATTTTAATAGTATCAAATTGTGTGGGTAACGCCTCTTCCATTAACTGCCTTACATCTACTAATGAACATGTAGATCCTGTTTTCTCTACAAAATTTAAAAAATGATTATTCAAAATGTTTTCGACTTGTGGCTTGTTCTTTGTCATGTTTCCATTTGCTTTGATGGTAATGCCATCGTCCTGTACTCTTGATTGCCCTGTCTCCCTTGTAATAATATTCCAAATTGTTCTGATTTTGTTATCAGAGGTATTAATCTCAGAGATGAAGCATGTGCTTCTGGACTTTTTAATCACCTTTCTTAATGTAGCATGGTAGTTTTTATAATATTTGGCTGTTCTGGGTCATTACTCTTTCTTGTTGTTAGATACAATTCGTTTTTCTGGTTACAAGATATTTTTATTCCTTTAGTAAGCCAAGGTTTTTTGCATGGTTTCTTATAATTAGATTTAACTAGTTTATTGGGGAAACAGTTTTCATATTCTCTTACAGGTGTATCATGAAACAAGTTATATTTTAAATTAGCACTGGGTTCCTTGTACACCTCATCCCAGTCTAACTGCTGAAGATTTTCCCTGAAATTTCTAATTGTTGAGTCATTAATGGAGCGCACAACTTTGGAGGGTAGTTCTGAATTACTGACTGGAGCTATGTCATATAGTGTAACTAACTGAGCACCATGATCAGAAAGGTCATTCTCAACAGGACAAGAATATATATTTTTAAACTTATCTTGGTCTATAAAAGTGTTATCTACCAATGTGCTGCTGTCCTTTACTACATGAGTAGGAAAATTAATGACAGATATCAAATTGAAAGAACTGAGAAAGACTTCGAGGTCATTCTTCCTATTACACTCTTTTAGTGAATCATCACTGAAGTCCCCACAACTAATAATTTGCTTTCCTCTATCTGACAGATATCACAACAAGGCATCCAAGTTTTCCAGGAATAAATGAAAGTTTCCTGATGGGGACCTATATACTGTTACAATTATGAAAGAGCCCTCCTTCAGTTTAAGTTGACAGGCACATGCTTCTATACGTTGCTCTAGACAAAACTTCTTTGTAACTAAGCTTTTTACACAGTGATAACTTTTGACATATATGGCAACTCCTCCTCTCACCTTATTTTCTCTACTCATACGTGCAGCTAGTTTATAACCACTGATGTTTACCTTCTCCATATCAGACACAATGTGATGCTCAGACAGGCATAGTATATCTATTACACTATCAGATTCAACGTCATCTAAACAAACCAGGAGTTCATCTACTTTATTCTTCAATCGCGGAATATTTTGGTGAAAAATAGTGACATTATTTTTTACTTTACTTTTGTGAGAATCTACTTTTTTCTTAAAACCACCAGTATTTTGGTTAAATATGCTAACATTATTATTTACTTTACTGTTGTGAGAATCTTGTGAGTTTTGGACCTCTTTAGCACCTACCTGTCTGAACTTCTCATTGGACACTGATATTAGTCTAAAAAAGAGGTACATCCACGAGTACTAGTATCCCCCCTCATGGATTTCGCTAACAGTCCTGCCAGTTTACCCTTTCCTTTCCTATTGAGGTGTAGGCCATGCCTTGTGAAATCCTCCCTATCAATAGCCTCGACAGGAACCAATCCAATGTCTGACAGAGTGGCCGCCTTACACAACTGATCCCTCCATATTTACCCTCCTGACAGATCAGTTCAACTGGGGCTGATCATGCCTCACGAAAGCAGGCACCAGCCCAACATTGGTACGGGTTGTTGCCGAGGCTATTTTCACCAGGTCACACTCAATACTGTAGCCCTGATCCCTATCAATACTGTTTCTCACGCCACCCACTATCATCACATGATCCTGCTTTGAGAAACCCTTGCACAAGGAACCCATATTCTCTACCACCCGGGTAAGACATGCACTTGGCTTGAAGAAGTTTGTGACCTGGTACCTGTCATCTAATTTTTCCTGCACAATCTGGCCCACACCTCTTCCGTGGCTGCTACCTAGCAACGGAACTTTCCTCTTACTTTCTACATTTTTTTGAAACAGTTGGTTTCCTAGTGAGATTCTGTTCTGTCGTAACTACATCTACTTCTACTGGAGCCTCTTCCTTACTTAACTGTGGTAGCAAGGCCAATCTATTGGTTGTGCCAATTGAGAAACTGTCAGACACTGATCTCTTTCTGTGGCCCCTGTTCCCAGCTACCTTATCCCACCGCTGTTTACCCTCCTCTCCCCTTAACCTCTTCAATTCCTCCCTCGCTCTGTCCAAATCAGCCTGAAGGGCTCCAATTTCCTCCTCCTGTTCAGCTATAATCCTATCTCTTGAGCAAACCCTGCAAAAGAATGGAAGAATCTCGTTTGCTTCCCCAATTCCCACGCCGCTACAATTTCCCCATTGAAACCACCTGTCACAACAGCTGCACAAAACCCCTGAACTAACTTTCCTACTGCAGCTCACACACTTAGTTTCCATGGTAGCTTGGGAATTAGTTAAGAGATTTACTAAGTGATAACGATAATATATTAAATAAATAATAAAGGACACTAAATATGTTTTGGAAACTAATGCGTAAGTAGACTACTAGCAAATGCACTTTAATTTGTGGTATAACGCTAAATATGCACGTTAAAAAATTAGGCCTAAACAGCCGAATGTAACCAAAACGAACTTTTTGCGTTTACTGGAAGAATACGCAAATAAAAGAAAATCCTTTAATGGCAAGCTTGAAGAGCACACTAATGAACGTATTTAATCAGTTAATCTATAGCAAATGCACTTAAGATTGCGGTGTAACGCTAAGTATGCACACCCAGAAAATAAGGCAAAGCCACGAAATGTAAACAATTACTATTGGTTATCTCACTCCACTGTACTGAACATTGCCTTCAAAGAGATACTTAACACTAGTGCTCTAGCAGCTTTTGGAGCTCAGAAGTAGAGCCACATTAAATTTCTTGAAAGAAGCCATTATCCGGTATTAGGCAGTCTGTTCGACACAAACGCTTTACTTCAGCGGCAATTAGTTTACTTCGTCCCTTCGGAACTATGACACCATTACATACTAATATATTTCACACTGTGGTGTGTAGTCTTGTGAGATGTCAAATGGATGCTTATTCGGTAACGTACGAGAGTGGTTTTCTAAGTGTTGTAAAAAAGTAAGGAAAAATATTTGTTTTTTAAACAACTCTCCTTACTTCTCGACATAATCTCCTCTGAGGGATAACTATCGTCCAGCGATCGTCTAACTTTTTCATCCCATCAGAAAAATAAACGTTAACTGCAACTAGCACTTCCACATTTGATGAAAATTTCTACCCAGCAAGCCGCAGTTTCACGTTAGGAAACAGGAAGAAGTCACTTGGTGAATACCGTGAATGGAGAACCAGTTCATGCGCTTTTGCCATTGTTATCACTTACATGTGAGATGGTGCATTATCCTGGCGAAAGAGTATTCTATTGCGTGCAAACATTCGTCTTTTTTCCGCCAACGTAAATTTCAAACGATCCAACAATGAAGCATAATAGGGTTCAGTTATGCTTCTAACTCTGCAAAATACTAATGCGAATTATTTCCCAGACGAATGGAAAAACTTGTAGAAGCCGATCTCGGGGAAGATCAGTTTGGATTCCGTAGAAATGTTGGAACACGTGAGGCAATACTGACCTTACGACTTATGTTAGAATAAAGATTAAGGAAAGGTAAACCTACATTTCTAGCATTTGTAGACTTAGAGAAAGCTTTTGACAATGTTGACTGGAATACTCTCTTTCAAATTCTAAAGGTGGTAGGGGTAAAATACAGGGAGCGAAAGGCTATTTACAATTTGTACAGAAACCAGGTGGCAGTTATAAGAGTCAAGGGGCATGAAAGGGAAGCAGTGGTTGGGAAGGGAGTGAGACAGGGTTGTAGCCTCTCCCCGATGTTATTCAGTCTGTATATTGAGCAAGCAGTAAAGGAAACAAAAGAAAAATTCCGAGTAGGTATTAAAATCCATGGAGAAGAAATAAAAACTTTTGAGGTTTGCCGATGACATTGTAATTCTGTCAGAGACAGCAAAGGACTTGGAAGAGCAGTTGAACGGAATGGACAGTGTCTTGAAAGGAGGATGTAAGATGAACATCAACAAAAGTAAAACGAGAATAATGGAATGTAGTCGAATTCAGTCGGGTGATGCTGAGGGAATTAGATTAGGAAATGAGACACTTAAAGTAGTGAAGGAGTTTTGCTATTTGGGGAGCAAAATAACTGATAATGGTCGAAGTAGAGAGGATATAAAATGTAGACTGGCAATGGCAAGGAAAGCGTTTCTGAAGAAGAGAAATTTGTTAACATCGAGTATAGATTTAAGTGTCCGGAAGTCGTTTCTGAAAGTATTTGTATGGAGTGTAGCCATGTATGGAAGTGAAACATGGACGATAAATAGTTTGGACAAGAGGAGAATAGAAGCTTTTGAAATGTGGTGCTACAGAAGAATGTTGAAGATTAGGTGGGTAGATCACGTAACTAATGAGGAGGTATTGAATAGGATTGGGGAGAAGAGAAGTTTGTGGCACAACTTGACTAGAAGAAGGGATCGGTTGGTAGGACATGACCTGAGGCATCAAGGGATCACAAATTTAGCTTTGGAGGGCAGCGTGGAGGGTAAAAATCGTAGAGGGAGACCAAGAGATGAATACACTAAGCAGATTCAGAAGGATGTACGTTGCAGTAGGTACTGGGAGATGAAGAAGCTTGCACAGGACAGAGTAACATGGAGAGCTGCATCAAACCAGTCTCAGGACTGAAGACCACAACAACAACAACAACATGGTTCTAACTGTTTCGAAGTAATCTATGAGGGTTAGTCCTTGGGAATCGCAGAAAACAGTGGCCATCACCTTACCAGTTGACAAAATGCTCTTTGCCTTTTTCTGTGCACTGCCACATTATTTTGACTGCCATTTTGGCTCTAGTGTGTAATGATGGATCCAGGTTTCATCATCAGTCACAAAAAAATGGCTCTGAGCACTATGGGACTTAACATCTGAGGTCATCACTCCCCTAGAACTCAGAACTACTTGAACCTAACTAACCTAAGGACATCACACACATCCATGCCCGAGGCAGGTTTGAACCTGCGACCGTAGCGCATCAGTCACAATTTGTCGCAAAGTCTTGCGGATTGTCTTTAAACATCGCCGGAGATGGTGTTGAAATACTGTGCCGGAAGCACTTTTGATTCACTGTGAGCAGTCGCGTTAGCCACCTCGTACACAGCTTTTTCATAGCCAATTTTTCGTGCAGGATATTATGCACTCGCTCAGTTTAGATGCCTACTGTCTCAGCAATCTCTTGATTTTTTTTATTCGGCGTTCTTGCATTACCATATCATGGATTTCGTCAATGGTTTCCATTGTGGTGACTTCAACTGGGCCGCCGGAGCGTGCTTTGTCTTCGATGCTTGTCGGACCACGTTTAAATTCATTAATCCAAAAGTAAATAGTTTTCAAAGATGGTGTATAGTCGCGTGAACTTCGTGAAATTCTTTTTTGATTTGTGCGGCAGTCCAACTCTTCAGATGAAAATCTTTCATAACAGCGCGAAACTCGGTTTTCACCATTTTCGATTGTAGACGACACACTGACCAATTCAGATGGCTGTCAACAATGAACTGTAGGCTATACACTCTTTACGTCGACCAGTGGAATAATCAAGCTTCCCAACCATGACGCCGTAACAAAAATGTTCCATTCTCTCATGCAAAGTTACCAGACTTATCAAACCATCCTCGTATTTGTTGTATGGTACTTGATAAAGCCCAAGGGAGTGAAATAAGTGAATTGCGAATGTGTAAGCTATTAACTACAAATGGACTCAGTAGCGTCGTACGCATAGCTGGCAGTAACAGATAATGTGAAACGATCACATAGATCCAATCTTCTAATGGTAGGATGCTGTTATTTGGGAAATTATGAAAAAATTGCCTAAAAGCGCCAGTGTGGGTCGTGCTGGTTTATACTCGAGTTAAAGCCATCCATTTCAGGCTAATGAATACGTACGCACACAGGAGAGCGAATTTTCGCAGGTTTGATGTAGGTCGCGCAATCTGAGGTAGTGGACGCTGGAATAAAATGACCGCACTCTCGCAAAATTCTTTTCGAATGTTTTAAAACAGGATTTCGGCGAGGAATATAAATGAATCGTCTTAGAAATACTGAAAAATTAAATATATTTCTCACTTGAAGAAAGAGGCCAAGTATCAGGTGAAACCCATAACAGAAAAATCGAGAACTGGCTTTTCAGTGAGGATTCTAAAGTTGTCACCCCCCCCCCCCTCCCACACTCTTTTCCAAAAAAAACTCGACTGATCACCTCCACACGAAACGCAAGGATAAGGCTTGACTGATAACAGCTAGCTCAAAGGCAAACAAGGATCCTTCACATAGTACAGATGAAATGTAACGAGAAGAAACACTAACATATGACGTTTTCCTGGGCTTTATGTATGGCATGTCTTAGGATTTTTCATCCGAGTAGATCATCTCGTTGTTACGCGCATTATTTCGACTCTAACCAGTTTAGCAGCGAACATGCGTTAGATTATCGCTCGCATGATCTTTTCATAACTACAGTCAGTCTTCTAAGCACAGTGCGCAAAAACGGAAACGTGTATCTCACTGGAGAGACTAAAATTTACTGCGAGCCAACTGTAATGTGCCTTATAACATGAACTTCGCTTCTGATTTTAAAAGATTGGTGGGCTGTGGAAATAGACTACACAGTAACCGAGGTAGCCACAATAGGTATGTGCATTACTTTACTGCAAAGGACAGGCGTAATGCTCCGAACGTAGGGGAACTTTTGTATCATTGAAATTAGCATTAACGAGCATTACCTAAAATACGTATCGTTTCGTCCATCACACAACACAGTCTAAAAAGCAACAAACAAGGCGAAACCACAAGCGAAATAAAGTAACACTTATCGCCAAAGAACAAACCATAAGTCTTCATAAATTGTCGGCGCGCTCATGCAGACACCCAGATTTTCAGTCATGGTTGCCCATTCTTCTTTGTAAGGCGGGCTCTTCTGAAGCATAAACAAAGCCAAGTTCCTTGTATTTTCAGTTGAAACACAATGCTACTTCAAGTCTTCGATTCTGTCACTTACTAGAGAAACGATACGTCATAACCTGTCAGGAATTCACGTTTCCGAGGTTCATACTAGAAGATGTGGCGGATATTTACGTGACAAATTTATTTTACACCGCGGAGCATCAGCAAATAAAAATATGCGGTATTTTACTTTCTGTGAGCAAAACAAAAGACTAACCTTTTGGGTATTATCTCTGGTCTCGCAGTTTTTCAAAATTATTTCCGGCCGTTGTATTCTACAATTTAGCCTTTTGGAGGTATTGCTTCTGTACGTAAGTGAACAGTGTATTACAGGTTCTCACACGTACACAACTGCTCTATTGCTGGATACATGGCAAGTTTCGTGAAATATCCACAACTTTCGTAGATAAATAAAGTAACTGCTGTATATAGTTCGTTGCTTTGTTTTGAATAATCCAGCCAACCGAAAAGTAAGTGGTCGAGAGCGGTAATTTAACACAGGAGTTCACTTACAGACAATTTGCGATACTGATTATGTGGAAATGCACTGCGTAAGATCCATTCCCAAATTAATTCTAATTAATGAGATGATCATTTTCTTATACCGAAAAGAGAACACTGAAATAGTTACATGTGTGTGTGGATAGTTCGATAGTGGCATTTTCTGTTTGTGATACGTTGTTATTGTGATATTCATTCCAAAGACTGGATTAATGCAGCCCACCGTGAAAGTAGAGCCTGTGAGATCCTTTTCAGTTCTCCATAACTGCTGCTGCCTTGGCCAGTATATCGACCAGAAGCTTACTTAACTTACGATAATATATTGCAGTGCCTGTTACGATGCAAAGTGCCTTCGGACGCAGATGTATGCATGGTTGTCGATATTCGCAAATGCGAATACATTTTATGGAAGCTTACCTGGTCCACGCATGAGAAATACACTAACAGGATGTACACGACCCGGGACAACCGGGAATTCCGGGAAAAACCCGGGAATTTTTTCATCCGGGAGAAAACCGGGAAAAACCCGGGAATTTTTCGGAATTCCGGGAATTTTTCATTGTTTTAGCTTTCAGTTACATTTTTGTAGTTTTGACTGCAGAATTGATTCTCTAGCAAAGAATGTTATTGTATCCTGCTACTGGAGAATGATACTGCAGCAATAAAATATAAACGAGAGGGAAAAAAATAAAACTGTAGTGGCAAAGAAATGTGCATTTTACGACAACAAAACACCGTGCACGCACAAGCGTCTACAGATAGCAAAAATATGTTAAAGGCCGTAGGGCGCAGACTGTAATTCTTCGTAACAATAAACTGCTTGCTATGAGCATGACGTCACAACTGTTCACATTAGGTTCGTTTGACCAGTTGCCAGCGGTCTGTTGCGCATGCGCATTTGACTCGCGTATAAGCAGTACCTTCTCTCGCTTCCCGCTTCTTGAAGTTTGGCTGTTAGCTGCATCGGTAGTAGCAGCAAGCAGCCAGATGCAAACGAGAAAAAATTTTCTCGCGCGCCCTAGCTGCCAGATTCGCGCTTGCGCAGAGTTGTCTGAGTTGTAGTGGGGAGGGGGTTAGTCTCCACGTGACCCGTGTTTACGTTAAGTGATTTCGCTGCTTCTCTTCGTGTACAGCTCCCACGTCAAATGAAAACAAAACGGATTTCTGTGGCCGGGAGCTATCAAGTGAATTAAAATGCATTCACATAATTACAGAGGGCAAAAATATATTATTAATTTCAGTTTCTGATTTTATTTTCTTTCCAAGTTAGTAGCAGTCAAGCATTAATCGCCTTGCAGAAGAATGAAGCTATTTTTGCAAGTTTGCTAAAGAAATTCCGCTGAGGCAATCATTTTATTTGAAACGAAGTGTTTCATTTAACAATTTTGGGTACTTCCAACTGTTCGGTGAATTTCAAGTGCACGTTATCATCTTCTGCCATGTATGGCATTATGCCATAATAAAGAACCAAACATGAGATCGTAGAGTACTGGTACTCCAAGAAAATTTACATCCCAAAAACCACACTGAAAAGCTTAATATCAGATGTGACCTACTTCATTGTGAATCTGGAAAAAACCAATGTGCACTTCAAGCCGAATTATGCATTTTAGTATGATTCACGAAATTTTGATGCCTTTTGGAGTATCCTCTGATGCCCTGTTTCTTTTATGGTGTAGTGTAAGCTCTCTTAGTGCTTTATACACACGAACATGCGGGCTTCCTACACCACTGCAGTTGCACACGCACAATAATTCGTTTTTGGCGCTCTCTGGCAACTGGTAAATCGAACCTATAACTAACAGTATTGCGAACGGTGGTTAGAAAAGCGTTACTTTCAAAGTAAATTTCTTTTTACGCAAGATGAATTATGTTACGTGTGTGAAAGTGGGATGGATATCTAAATAACAGAGCATTCGAAACTGAACAGTTTGAGGACCAGCCACTTCAAGAATTTTGAGCCGAGGCATTTATCTCACAATTTTAAATTTACTGGCACATTTGTGTGATGTATCTTAAAGTATATCACACCAAAAAAAGACCAATACTACACGTGAAAGCTTAGCTTTTCTTGTAGATATACGGTACTGTGTACATTAATGTAAACCGTTAACTTTTCCTCTTGTGTGTTCGCGCTATGTAACCAGTAATCTTGCTAGTGGCTGACTATAACACGTGCCCTATGCTCTGAATAGCTGCTGTCATCGGCTGGCGAGATCTCGTGGCTTGAGATATGACTCGCTTACAAAAGGACATCACAACCTCGGTTGCAACGCTCCGGAAACTAACAAGCTGTGTTTGGTGCAATTCGAATTTATACTTTCGTAATACGAAAATATGCTGCGTATATGTTGCTGCAAATCAAAGGTCTTTCCAAAACTTCTCTGCTCCGGCTTTTCTTTTTTTTTTCCGGGAAGTTCTACGCGATTATATAAAACGTTAACCATTCAAAGGATTGATAAGTTTTACAGTTCCGAGGGAACTTTTTCTGTGCTAAGTGACAGTAGGTCGCCCGGGAAAAAGCATATTTTTTAAACGGGATATCCGGGAATAATCCGGGAATTTTTTTTCCTTGTCCCTGTATACACCCTGACTAAAAAAAGGGAAAGGTCAATGTAATATTATAAATTCATTTACGAGAGGTTGGTGAGTTGTCGACCACGGAGTTTGTACGACTATATCATACCAGACGTGTACAAATTCTTCTTGCAGCCTGCCTGCCTCTATTTGCGTCGCAACAATTAAAGTTGCTCAGTCTGCCACAAAGGAGACACGAGAGTACACGGTTTACTGCAGCACAGTGGTTAATTCCCGCATCCTGCCATCCTGATTTAGGTTTTCCGTGATTTCTCTAAACCGCTCCAGGCAAATGCCGGGATGGTTCCTTTGAAAGGGCACGGTCGACTTCCTTCCCCATCCTTCCCTAATCCGATGAGACCGATGACCTCGCTGTTTGATCTCTTCCCCCAAACAACCCAACCCAACAGTGGTTAATGCAGGCCAACCTTGGTTTCCGCTAGCGTGGCAAGCTTCGAAGGACCAGGACCCATTCAGCCTGAGCAGTTGACAACACGTTGTGCTATCAATCCAATATCACTAGCCAAGTATATGAGTAGTCAGTTTCACAGCGGCTCATATATCGTAACGGTGAGAGCAGCAAAATGAACAAACAACGTTTAAAGGAGACTTAGAAGAAATTAAGAGTTGGGGAATCTATACCAGTTGCAACAGAGCGCAAGTCCAACAGGGGAAAAGTTGTCGTGTGTTTAAGAGGCAGCTTCAAATAAATCGATAGGTGTCTCGCAGTGCAATTTGTGTAAAAAGTTACTAAACGTTCATTCCGGAAGCTAAAGTACGTTACGACATGTTTTTAAATTTGACGAAAGTTTCCTCACTCGTTAAGTATCTTGAAACAGGACAAAGATATAGTGGGTGACACGTGTGTGGAAATGCGTGCTAAGGGCTTCAGACTATTTAGCGGTATGCCTATATAGGCCTTATAAATTTAGGGCAAACATTTATTGAAATAGTAAAAAAAAAAAGGCTCAGTAGATATTAATAACCACATTCTGGTGCTATGCAACATAGTGCGAAGACAACTTAGTATGAAAGGAAAGCGTCTTCTTTCAGACATGTACTTTTTAACTTTTAACATTGCAGCGCGTCAGCAATCGTGGATAATTTAATGATTATAAAGAATCCACCTCGATTGCAAATAGAAACCGGATGTTGACCTATGTTTCGGCGCGGATAACCACGCCTTCTTCGGAACACACTAAAACTACAAACTGCCTAAAGAGGCATGGTCTTTTGGGCGTTCTGTATTAATGTGGGACCACGTCTCCTTAGGCAGTTTGTAGTTTTAGTGGGTTCCGAAGAAGGCGTGGTTATCCGCGCCGAAACCTAGGTCAACATCCGGTTTCTATTTGCAATCGAAGCGGATTCTTCATAATCATGTACTGTTTAAACTAACATAATACGAAAAACGAACTTCGTGTTTGCTAAAATGCATTTGTGGAATTTAGAAAGAACGGCTTTGGCCTCTTAGAGTGAATTCAGAGAGTCCTGGGAAAAGTAACAGGCATAAATGGTCTCATTTTTGTTGGAACACACTAAGGTTGCGGAAATTAGATCACAAAACCTGACTTAAGCTGGCGTTGCGTTATAATAGACATCTTCAGGTTCTGAGGTGAAAGAACCTTGACTATGGGAGATGGTTCTCATTACCACAGAAAACATGTACTAGAGGTGACCTGATGATGGTTCGAATTGAGAATAGCCGGTACTAGTGGAAAGAGGATAAGTTGCAGAGAAGAGGGAAAAAGGACAAATAAAATACACCATTTTTTGGCCTACAATGAGCCTCTGGTATATTCATCAACTTTCGAACCTTACTCATAACACTGCAGTGAAAGCGTACAGAAAAAATTGCTACGTAGCCTGGCAAAGCGGGAGGACGGGAGGCAAGCAAGATTGCTTGGGCTGGGCATAGCTCGGCTTGGTTGGCAGGAAAGCAGCTTGCCCTTTCTGCTGATAACGTGTGGCAGTTTGCCTGCCTGGCTCACACGCGAGCAAGGGTAGGTTAAAAGCGGAATGTGTACCCCTCTGTACCGCACGCTAATCCTGCCACATATGGACTACTGTTGCCTCTGTAATTGTTCGGCCACTGATTCTGCTCTACAGACCCTTGTCAGATGCCAGTATAAAGCCATCAGGTACTGGTCGGGTGTTCTGCTGTCAAAGCCTGCTCTTCTTGTTGAAGCTAACGAGCCTCCTCTCGAACTCAGAAGGTAGCATAAGGGTGTAAGTAGGCTGTTTATGTTTTCTTATTGGCAACGTTACATAGTGCTCTGCATGAAAATCACTGGCTGTGCTGTGTGCAGTCTGTGGCTAGTTTGCATTGTTGTCTGCCATTGTAGTGTTGGGCAGCGGCAGCTGGATGTGAACAGCGCGTAGCATTGTGCAGTTGGAGGTGAGCCGCCAGCAGTGGTGGATGTGGGGAGAGAGATGGCGGAGTTTTGAAATTTGTTATACTGGATATTATGAACTGCTATATATATTATGACTATTAAGGTAAATACATTGTTTGTTCTCTATTAAAATCTTTCATTTGCTAACTATCCCTATCAGTAGTTAGTGACTTACGTAGTTTGAATCTTTTATTTAGCTGGCAGTAGTGGCGCTCGCTGTATTGCAGTAGTTCGAGTAACGAAGATTTTTGGTGAGGTAAGTGATTTGTGAAAGGTACAGGTTAATGTTAGTCAGGGCCATTCCTTTGTAGGGATTTCTGAAAGTCAGATTGCGTTGCGCTAAGAAAATATTGTGTGTCAGTTTAAGCACAGTCTTGTATAAATTGTTCTAAGGGGACGTTTCAAGGGTTCTAAAATATCTACTCGAATGCGCAGACTTTGAGCAAGATTCTTTGTTTTCGAGGGTTTGGATGTTGACAGAGAAATACTTTACTAGTAGATGCAAGTTTGTAAAGAATCTTCCGTCACTAAGGACACATCTGTTTTGATGCTTCACCAAAGTGTCAGCGAATCGCAACAGTTTCGCACCATCCACGTTTCATGACAGAATACAGGAATACAAACACATATTTAGACATTATAAAAGAAATTATTCAGATAGTGAAGGGTGACGAAAATTTAATAGTCATGGGTGGCTGGAATTCGGTAGTAGGAAAAGGGAGAGAAGGAACTGTAGTAGGTGAATATGGATTGGGACTAAGAAATGAAAGAGGAAGCCGCCTAGTAGAATTTTGCCCAGAGCACAACTTAATCATAGCTAACACTTGGTTCAAGAATCATAAAAGAAGGCTGTATACATGGAAGAAGCCTGGAGATACTGACAGGTTTCAGATATATTATATAATGGTAAGACAGAGATTTAGGAACCAGGTTTTAAATTGTAAAACATTTCCAGGGGCAGATGTGGACTCTGACCACAATCTATTGGTTATGAACTGTAGATTAAAACTGAAGAAACTGCAAAAAGGTGGGAATTGAAAGAGATGGGACCTGGATAAACTGAAAGAACCAGAGGTAGTACAGAGTTTCAGGGAGAGCATAAGGGAACCATTGACAGGAATTGGGGAAACAAATACAGTAGAAGAAGAATGCGTAGCTTTGAGGGATGAAGTAGTGAAGGCAGTAGAGGATCAAGTAGGTAAAAAGACGAGGGCTAGTAGAAATCCTTGGGTAACAAAAGAGATATTGAATTTAATTGATGAAAGGAGAAAATATAAAACTGCAGTAAATGAAGCAGGCAAACAGGAATACAAACATCTCAAAAATGAGATCGACAGGAAGTGCAAAATGGCTAAGCAGGGATGGCTCGAGGACAAATGTAAGGATGTAGAGGCTTATCTCACTAGGGGTAAGATAGATACTGCCTACAGGAAAATTAAAAAGACCTTTGGAGATAAGAGAACCACTTGTATGAACATCAAGAGCTCAGATGGAAACCCAGTTCTAAACAAAGAAGGGAAAGCATAAAGGTGGAAGGAGTATACAGAGGGTCTATACAAGGGCGATGTACTTGAGGACAATATTATGGAAGTGGAAGAGGATGTAGATGAAGATGAAATGGGAGATATGATACTGCGTGAAGAGTTTGACAGAGCACTGAAAGACCCGAGTCGAAACAAGGCCCCCGGAGTAGCCAACATTCCATTGGAACTACTGACGGCCTTGGGAGAGTCAGTCCTGACAAAACTCTACCATCTGGTGAGCAAGATGTATGAAACAGGCGAAATACCCTCAGACTTCAAGAAGAATATAATAATTCCAATCCCAAAGAAAGCAGGTGTTGACAGATGTGAAAATTACCGAACTATCAGTTTAATAAGTCACAGCTGCAAAATACTAACGCGAATTCTTTACAGACGAATGGAAAAACTAGTAGAAGCCGACCTCGGGGAAGATCAGTTTGGATTCCGTAGAAATATTGGAACACGTGAGGCAATACTGACCCTACGACTTATCTTAGAAGCTAGATTAAGGAAGGGCAAACCTACGTTTCTAGCATTTGTAGACTTAGAGAAAGCTTTTGACAATGTTGACTGGAATACTCTCTTTCAAATTCTGAAGGTGGCAGGGGCTATTTACAATTTGTACAGAAACCAGATGGCAGTTACAAGAGTTGAGGGACATGAAAGGGAAGCAGTGGTTGGGAAGGGAGTGAGACAGGGTTGTAGTCTCTCCCCGATGTTATTCAATCTGTATATTGAGCAAGCAGTAAAGGAAACAAAAGAAAAATTCCGAGTAGGTATTAAAATCCATGGAGAAGAAATAAAAACTTTGAGGTTCGCCGATGACATTGTAATTCTGTCAGAGACAGCAAAGGACTTGGAAGACCAGTTGAACGGAATGGATAGGGTCTTGAAAGGAGGATGTAAGATGAACATCAACAAAAGTAAAACGAGAATAATGGAATGTAGTCGAATTAAGTCGGGTGATGCTGAGGGAATTAGATTAGGAAATGAGACACTTAAAGTAGTGAAGGAGTTTTGCTATTTGGGGAGCAAAATAACTGATGATGGTCGAAGTAGAGAGGATGTAGACTGGCAATGGCAAGGAAAGCGTTTCTGAAGAAGAGAAATTTGTTAACATCGAGTATAGATTTAAGTGTCAGGAAGTCATTTCTGAAAGTATTTGTATGGAGTGTAGCCATGTATGGAAGTGAAACATGGACAATAAATAGTTTGGACAAGAAGAGAATAGAAGCTTTCGAAATGTGGTGCTACAGAAGAATGCTGAAGATTAGATGGGTAGATCACATAACTAATGAGGAAGTGTTGAATAGGATTGGGGAGAAGAGAAGTGTGTGGCACAACTTGACCAGAAGAAGGGATCGGTTGGTAGGACATGTTCTGAGGCATCAAGGGATCACCAATTTAGTATTGGAGGGCAGCGTGGAGGGTAAAAATCGTAGAGGGAGACCAAGAGATGGATATACTAAGCAGATTCAGAAGGATGTAGGTTGCAGTAGGTACTGGGAGATGAAGAAGCTTGCACAGGATAGAGTAGCATGGAGAGCTGCATCAAACCAGTCTCAGGACTGGAGACCACAACAACAACAACAACATTTAGACATTCGGGCGGATACAGCACACAGATCGCAACTTTTAACTCTTTGAGCCCCAACAACATGAGAAAAATATAATTTTAAAATTTTTACACAATTAATCTTTATTATCATAGTACGCAAAGAATACCATAACAAATTGGCGAAAAGTAAACAAATGTTTTAAAGAGGTGGTTACTGTGGTGTCACCGCCAGACACCACACTTGCTAGGTGGTAGCCTTTAAATCGGCCGCGGTCCGTTAGTATACGTCGGACCCGCGTGTCGCCACTATCAGTGATTGCAGACCGAGCGCCGCCACACGACAGGTCTAGAGAGACTCCCTAGCACTCGACCCAGTTGGACAGCCGACTTTGCTAGCGATGCTTCACTGTCTACATCCGTTCTCATTAGCCGAGACGACAGTTTAACTTTGCCTTCAGCTACGTCATTTGCTACGACCTAGCTAGGCGCCATATTCAGTTACTATATGTCTTCTGAACAGATAATATTGTGAATCATGTACCGTAAAGAGCGACGTTCATCATTAATGGATTAAAGTTAAGTACCAAACTAGCTACGTCCGCTTTCTGAATTCTAATTCCTTGTCATGTTCCAGACCTCACGGCAGTATAGTTCTTCCCTCCTCACGCCAGCCTGCATTTCGGTCTCCTCTAGTAACAAGGTGTTGGCTCTTGAGCCAACTACAACAGTTACATTTTGGATCATAAATTTTTCTCAAATATCCTTTATTGCCACACAAGCAGGAAATATCACAAGAAATTAGCAAAAGGTAAACCATCACATTTTTAAATAGGTGCTTTCACTTTGGAACCACTGGGTTTACAGTTTTCAACGATCCATAATTTCATGTATTATATATATGAAAATAAATTCACATTTTCCCTAGACAAAATCCAGCATCTCGAAACTTACCATGTACTCATAATGCCTAAAACAAAACACATTTTTTATCACAACTATAAACTGTTCCAGTGGTTTCATTTCAGTGATAGGAATAAAAGCAGTAGAACAAAAATTCACGTGACACTAACTTACAACGGATGTTGATGTCACGGACTTGGTTCAAACTTTGTTCGCGTTTAGTAGACCATGTATGTATGTACGAGTGTAATCGCAAAAGTAAGGTCTCCTATTTTTTTATAACTGCAGAACTCTGTTTGTGTGGCAGTTGGCCACACTGTTGTGAAGAGTGCTTCACGCGCGGTGTGTAAAGATTCGCACGCCGCGCTGAGGCGCTCAGTCTTGGCTTGGCAGCCGTTGACAATGGAGCTCCCGTTGGATGTTACCGCCGAGTGCGAATTGCGCGCAGTTATTCGGTTTTTGAACGCAAAGGGCACTGCGCCGATTGAAATCCATCGCCAATTGACGGAAGTGTATGGTGAGTCGTGCATGGATGTCAAAAATGTTCGTAAGTGGTGCAGAGAGTTTGCAGTTGGTCGGACCGAAATTCACGACCAACAAAGAAGCGGGAGACCGTCAATTTCTGAGGAGACAGTGTTGAAGGTTGAGCAAAGCATGCGTAAAGATCCGCGGATCACCCTGGATGATCTCTACAAGTTGGTTCCTGAGGTTTCCCGAAGCACAGAAACATTGGACTACCGGAAGGTGTGCGCAAGATGGATGCCACGCATGCTGACTGAGGACCACATGCGGCAACGAGTTGATGCTTCCCGCGCATTTCTTCACCGCCTTGCAGCCGAAGAGGACTACTTTTTGGACTCGATTGTCACGGGTGACGAAACCTGGGCATATCACTTTACACCTGAGATCAAGCAACAATCACAGCAGTGGCGGCATCCTTCTTCGCCAAAGCCGCGGAAATTCAAACAAACACAGTCTGCCGGTAAAGTCATGACAACCGTTTTTTGGAATCGGAGAGGGGTATTGTTGGTCGACTTTATGCCCACTGGGACCACAAGTAATGCTGACAGGTACTGTGAGATTCTGAAAAAACTCAAATGGGCAATTCAGAACCGGAGAAGAGGAATGTTGAGCAAGGGCGTACACATTCATCATGACAACGCTCGCCCATACATCGCTCGGCATACCATTGCTCTCCTGCAATTGTTTCAGTGGAACATAATCACCCACCCACCCTATAGTCGTGACTTGGCGTACAGTGCCTATCACCTGTTCCCTAGGTTAAAAGAACATTTGGCCGGAAATCGATTCAGCTCCGACGGCGAGGTGAAAGAAGAGGTTCATAACTTTCTGAACAGCATGGCGGCGAGCTGGTATGACAGGGGCATACAAAAACTGCCACAGCGTCTACAAAAAGGCAACGGCAGGAATGGTGATTATGTTGAAAAATAGCTAAATGTTCAAGTTGTAAAGTGATGTAAACCACTGTACGAGGGCAGTTCAATAAGTAATGCAACACATTTTTTTTCTCGGCCAATTTTGGTTGAAAAAGCCGGAAATTTCTTGTGGAATATTTTCAAACATTCCCGCTTCGTCTCGTATAGTTTCATTGACTTCCGACAGGTGGCAGCGCTGTACGGAGCTGTTAAAATGGCGTTTGTAACGGATGTGCGTTGTAAACAACGGGCAGTGATCGAGTTTCTTTTGGCGGAAAACCAGGGCATCTCAGATATTCATAGGCGCTTGCAGAATGTCTACGGTGATCTGGCAGTGGACGAAAGCACGGTGAGTCGTTGGGCAAAGCGTGTGTCATCATCGCCGCAAGGTCAAGCAAGACTGTCTGATCTCCCGCGTGCGGGCCGGCCGTGCACAGCTGTGACTCCTGCAATGGCGGAGCGTGCGAACACACTCGTTCGAGATGATCGACGCATCACCATCAAACAACTCAGTGCTCAACTTGACATCTCTGTCGGTAGTGCTGTCACAATTGTTCACCAGTTGGGATATTCAAAGGTTTGTTCCCGCTGGGTCCCTCGTTGTCTAACCGAACACCATAAAGAGCAAAGGAGATCCATCTGTGCGGAATTGCTTGCTCGTCATGTGGCTGAGGGTGACAATTTCTTGTCAAAGATTGTTACAGGCGATGAAACATGGGTTCATCACTTCGAACCTGAAACAAAACGGCAATCAGTGGAGTGGCGCCACACCCACTCCCCTACCGAGAAAAAGTTTAAAGCCATACCCTCAGCCGGTAAAGTCCTGGTTACAGTCTTCTGGGACGCTGAAGGGGTTATTCTGTTCGATGTCCTTCCCCATGGTCAAACGATCAACTCCGAAGTGTATTGTGCTACTCTTCAGAAATTGAAGAAACGACTTCAGCGTGTTAGTAGGCACTAAAATCTGAACGAACTTCTCCTTCTTCATGACAACGCAAGACCTCACACAAGTCTTCGCACCCGAGAGGAGCTCACAAAACTTCAGTGGACTGTTCTTCCTCATGCACCCTACAGCCCCGATCTCGCACCGTCGGATTTCCATATGTTTGGCCCAATGAAGGACGCAATCCGTGGGAGGCACTACGCGGATGATGAAGAAGTTATTGATGCAGTACGACGTTGGCTCCGACATCGACCAGTGGAATGGTACCGTGCAGGCATACAGGCCCTCATTTCAAGGTGGCGTAAGGCTGTAGCATTGAATGGAGATTACGTTGAAAAATAGTGTTGTGTAGCTAAAAGATTGGGGAATAACCTGGTGTATTTCAATGCTGAATAAAACAACCCCTGTTTCAGAAAAAAAATGTTGCATTACTTATTGAACTGCCCTCGTAGCAGGTCTATGTACTTACAAAAAAATAGGAGATCCTACTTTTGGGATTACCCTCGTATGTATTAAACTGGGGACCTAGAAATGATGGACAGCCGTCGTCCCGCCGTAGCCCTCAGTGGTGCACAACCCCACAACAGGCCACAGCAGTCCACCCACCCCACCGCCGCCCCGCACCGAACCCTGGGTTATTATGCGGTTCGTGCCCCAGTGGACAACTCCCCCCCCCCCCCCTCTCCCGCCGGGAACGTCTCATACCAGACGAGTGTAGCTCCAAATGTGTGCGTGGTAGAATAATTATGGTGTATGCGTACGTGGAAACGGTGTTTGCGTAGCAATCGCCAACACAGCGTAACTAAGGCGGAATAAGGGAATCAGCGCGTTAGACCTCGCGGCTAGCCGGGCGGGCTCAGTAGACCATTAAAACAACATCATGTGAAATAGAGATGGGCAAACTGAAACACGTAACTGTTTCGCAACAAATGAAACAGTACAATGTAATGTTTCGATACGCTGTTTCGAAACAGTGAAACAGTTTGTGTTTTGTAATTTAACAAACCTACGCATTTTATCATCTTATGTCTGCTGTATAAGTATGTCCATATAAACACAAATGAGATGCGAGAGCGCTAATCATATCGAAGAAAGTATGAAACTATCACTTAGGCGTCTTGGCAGTTTCGTATTTCATGCAGCAAATGCGCTGCTTTCGTGTCCTGTGACTTTCATACTTTTCAATTGGCTGAGGACAGCCATAGCTGAAGACAGAACTACCACGAACGGAACTGGAGGTGGGAGCAAACTGCAGAAACAACAGATATGCTACTGAGATTCCCACATTCCGTTAGTATGGGTAATATACCCATCCTGCTAATTTCCACGCACACAAAGGGAATCATTGTGGTTAATAGACACAGTGACTATAGACTCACAAATAATGCCAAATAATTCGAATAAATAACAAAAAATAAAAGAAAAAGTTTTGTCTATCAAGGTGTTTCGAACCGTTACTATAAATTCACCGTGCTTGCCAGTCCTTCCCGTTCACCATTACACTATCAGTGATACGTCAAACAGATTGCTTGCAATTATACCTACATCAAATTTGTATATATGTCTAATAACTGTCACTCTACGCCTTTTCTTATTCAAAATGTTGTAGGCTTACTGGCGTTTCTTAATACGATTACTGTACATGAACAGAGAAGCGTATGTTATAAAAAAGTGTAATTTAACTGAATGATTTTCACATATTTATTATTTTGAATGTGAATAGTATGCGTTGTTTTATTGTTTGGTTAGCGTTTATAAAGCAGATGTTACGCCATTTCGGAATAGGACAGTCAGCTAGAAATGAAGCTTTATTTTCGGATATCTTAAGCTTCATGCGATTGATTGTCAAAAAGATTTCGACACTCTTGAAAGTGTTTCACGAAGTAGTATGTTGTGTTTCAGTACCCAGTACCTGTGCCGAGCCCGAATCTCGTCCGACACAGAGCGGAATGAAACATCACTGTTTCGATACAATTAGTCCGTTCCAAGCACAGGTGGACTGAAACAGCCTTATTTTGAAACAACGATACAGTTTCTGTGTCTGGCTCGAGATCGAATCTGGTGCGGTTATCCGAGACAGGGGCGGAATGAAACACCACTGTTTCGAAACAGTGAACCACAGCCGTTCCGAAACACTGAAACAGTTCCACGTATCGATACACTGTATCGAAACACAGAAACAGTGGCCAAGTCTAATGTGAAAGCATTAAGGTGCACCACTCTGGCAACTCCGAGCAAATCACAAGAGAAGCTTTAAGCGTCTATTATTTAAATCATGTTGACACACACAGTGGTTGCGGTCACTACAAGCCACACCACAAGTTGGGAAACGGGGCCAAATTTCTAGTAGTTTACTGTCGAGTTGAGATTTTCACACACAAATGTTTTATTCATATCTTACAGAAACTAACAGTACAGCAATAAACAGCCTTTTAAACTCGCCGCTAACGGCAATCAAGTAATTTACAGCAATACAGCAATTTTTTTAAAAATTTCTTTTTTAAACAAAATAGAAGTAACAGTACGGCAATCAACAACTATTCAAAACACGCTGCTAACGGCAATCAAGTCATTTACAGCAATGCAACAGTTTAAAAATTTCTTTTAAAAACGGCAATCATGTAATTTATAGCAATACAACAGCTTAAATTTAAAAAAAAAACACAGAACCTAACAGCACGGCAACAACAGCCTTTCAAAACACGCCGCTAACGGCAATCAAGTAATTTATAGCAATACCACAATTTAAAAAAAAAATTTTTCTTTTAAAAAAAACACAGAAGCTAGCAGTACGGCAACAACAGCCTTTCAAAACACGCCACTAACGGCAATCAAGTAATTTATAGCAGTACAACAATTTGAAAAATTTAAAGAACATTAGTAAACAGGCTACTAAAGTAAATACAGAACTTTGTTAATAAAGTACGGTGAGGTAGTGAAGCTACCAACACCGCCATTAAAAAAAAATCAAAGCTCTCAGCAAACATACGATTAATGGCAATAAAGGAATGGAGGAATTTAAAAAAGTTTTTAAACAAAAGTGTCCTGGAATATCATTAGAACATAACAGATATGACGGACCCGAGTAAGGCGGCCACAAATCACCCACTCAGAGATGCTCAGGCTACACAGAATACTGACCAATTTAAATACGCCCGTAAACACAATTGCCATTCTCAGGCTGGTCACTGCCCCGACTTTTAGCCAGCGAAAACTTGTAATATGATGGCTTAACTTGCTGACAGAATTAGAGCTAACCTCGTGCAAGGAAACATTACACCACACAGTCCTGAATGAGCGACCACATGATCAACCAACAAGAAGCATGAATTTACCCATAACACACGACAGAATAGCGAAACAATGAAACCGCCAAAACTACACCTCCCATCAGGCAGTAACGAGAGGAGGAGGAAAGATCACTGTCTTCAATTACACCGGTGCCGGGGACAAGAAACCCGATCGCTGGAGGCCACAAGGCAGAAGAGACACTGGTTATGCAGACTTATTACTTAATGATTAAACCTTACACTAACTTAACTTGCAATTATGGTCGAACAGGCAGTACACGACCTCCGATGGCAAGGACCCACACATCCGACCGCGCACGCGTGGCCAGCGTACCCAACACGCCACGGTCACGCGACAACATGCTCTGTCACCGGAGTTCACGTCTTCTCTGCAACGTTGACGGGTAGTGACCGCTCCTTCATGTTAGGTGTCTCCTTTTTAAAGTCCAGTGTTGAAACGGAGGATTTAAAGAAGCTTGTCAACGTCCCACCAAGGCGAAATGAACAGCAACTACTCGTGGGGTGATTCTGTATACAACCAACCCGCGGGGAGCTCTTCCGCCAACTCGACCCGCTCGTTACACACAACCGACATACATCACGTGGCGACTCGGCACAACCGACCACGCCTGCTTCGCGCTGGAGAGCCACACTGCCCTCCCGTGCCCACCAGACTCTCTCTGAGCGCACCCTCTTACTTCCACGCCATCACACGAAGTTACCACCGGTCAAAGATCTCACTTTCTCCGTAGCAGTCATGGAGGTAAGAACAGAGGGAGACGCCGTGACTTCACGCCTGTGAAGCTATGTGAAGCCGAGGGTAGCCATCTCAATCCGACCAAAACATTGCTGCTGTAAGCTTGTGTGCATAGGCTTGTCGCTCGATTTTGGAAGGATTTTGCGCTATTATGGTGACTTGTGTGGTGTTCGGATGTACGAATCGTTCTGATTGTTATGCGAAATCTAAGGGAATAACATTTCATGTGTAAGTTGTCTCGTTAACTGTGATTTTACAACTTCATTGTGAATGAACGTGTGCTACATCGGTACTTGTACTATAGCGTGTTTTTCTCCTGTATGATTTTAGATTTCCTAAAAATGAAAGTCGGAAAGCTCTGTGGGAGAATGTCGTGAGGAGGAAGAATTGGCGTGCGTCTAAATGGAGCACTATATGTTCAAAAAATGGCTCTGAGCACTATGGGACTTAACATCTGTGGTCATCAGTCCCCTAGAACTTAGAACTACTTAAACCTAACTAACCTAAGGACATCACACACATCCATGCCCGAGGCAGGATTCGAACCTGCGACCGTAGCAGTCGCGCGGTTCCGGACTGAGCGCCTAGAACCGCTAGACCACCGCGGCCGGCCACTATATGTTGTCAGCATTTCCGAGAAGAGGACATAGACCGAACTTCCCCTTCAACAGTAAGGCTCCGAGAAAATGCTGTACCATCAGTTTTCCCTACACACCCAAAACATTTGCAAAAGGTATGTTAATTCAAAGAATTAAATTCTTAGTTTTCAAGTTCACGTTCCAGTATAATACGTACGTATCGTCGATAATCGAAGTGTTGAGTAACTCACTTTGTCTTCATCATGTACCAAATAAAAAGCTAGCACTACATTAACTGGCGTAAAGTATAGGCCTAAACAGGACACTGTGTAGATTTGCCATTCTATGTACCATATTTCAGTAAATATTGGTGGTAATGAACAGTGTTTCCCAGTAGTGTAACGTAACTGGAATGTCCCAGTACTTATTACAAACAAGATGTATTTATGGGGCTTTGGAGGGAGGGTATAGCTAACTTAGTTTTCAGTTTCTATTATTTAGTTTGTGACACACGTTTATTACTGAATTAACAAAATTGTGTCGTTTACATTGAAGGCTAGCTATTCGTAATATTACATTAAAAGCTATTTTTAATCAGAAGAAACGCGGAATTTCGCCTTTACGAGATTTTATTTTAAACAAAAACTTCGAAACAACCAATCTGATGACGTTACATGCGTATATGGTGCAATTAGCGACTGTAATACACGCAGCGCTATAGCACACTGGCAATGTTTTGGTCAGAGTGTCATGGCAGCGAGCCACGCCCCCATGGCTTCAAAACGTAATACGGCTGGGATACGTAGCGCCATCTCCCCTTATTCTTACCTCCATGGTAGCAGTTTCCCGGAAGCAAAAACGCAGATATCGATAGCAGAGATAAAAGACAACCAAGCAGCCACTTAATGACAGACAACATATCAAACAAACATGTCAGGGGAAGAAAAGGAAAACCAATGCAATCTAAACACAAGGTGTAGCACGAGTCGATACCCGGCTCACATGTATCTTTGCAAAAGATTCATTGTAATCATGTGATTTGTGTGCGCGCCTGGCAAGGGGTTCGTGGACGAGGTGACGTTCAAATCCCGCTATCACCTTTTTTTTCATTCCGTTTCGGCCTACTATGGACGACGGTGCTCGTCTTAACTCTCAGCTAGCGTCTTCTGCATTTTCTTGGCCCAGTATGCCTTCATCTTCTGGCTGTGAGCCTGCTTCCTCTCATGCGTCCACTCGGGTCTGCTGGTGCCTGTACACTTGTCGCTTGTGAGAGACAGTGGGAAGACTGCCCGAAGGGTGTCCTGCCGGTACTGAATTCGGTTCTCGGTTGTCTTTAATGCAATCTGCAGTTCCTCTGAGTCTGATTTAAGAGAGGTGATCCACTTGCCTTTGGACGCCTTTCTACATCTACATCTACATTTATACTCCGCAAGCCACCAAACGGTGTGTGGCGGAGGGCACTTTACGTGCCACTGTCATTACCCCCCTTTCCTGTTCCACTCGCGTATGGTTCGCGGGAAGAACGACTGCCGGAAAGCCTCCGTGCGCGCTCGAATCTCTCTAATTTTACATTCGTGATCTCCTCGGGAGGTATAAGTAAGGGGAAGCAATATATTAGATACCTCATCCAGAAACGCACCCTCTCGAAACCTGGACAGCAAGCTACGCCGCGATGCAGAGCGCCTCTCTTGCAGAGTCTGCCACTTGAGTTTGCTGAACATCTCCGTAACACTATCACGGTTACCAAATAACCCTGTGACGAAACGCGCCGCTCTTCTTTGGATCTTCTCTATCTCCTCCGTCAACCCGATCTGGTACGGGTCCCACACTGATGAGCAATACTCAAGTATAGATCGAACGAGTGTTTTGTAAGCCACCTCCTTTGTTGATGGACTACATATTCTAAGGACTCTCCGAATGAATCTCAACCTGGCACCCACCTTACCAACAATTAATTTTATATGATCATTCCACTTCAAATCGTTCCGCACGCATACTCCCAGATATTTTACAGACGTTTCTGCTACCAGTGTTTTGTTCCGCTATCATATAATCATACAATAAAGGATCCTTCTTTCTATGTATTCGCAATACATTATATTTGTCTATGTTAAGGGTCAGTTGCCACTCCCTGCACCAAGTGCCTATCCGCTGCAGATCTTCCTGCATTTCGCTGCAATTTTCTAATGCTGCAACTTCTCTGTATACTACAGCATCATCCGCGAAAAGCCGCATGGAACTTCCGACACTATCTACTAGGTCATTTATATATATTGTGAAATGCAATGGTCCCATAACACTCCCCTGTGGTACGCTAGAGGTTACTTTAACGCCTGTAGACGTCTCTCCATTGAGAACAACATGCTACTTGTCACCGTCAAGACCCTGTTGGTGAGCCTCCAGTGATTCAGGCTGGTCATGTGCCCATAGAAGGTCAGTCGCCTTTTCCTCATACACGTGACTATGTCTTCCTGATGTTCGTAGAGCTCGTTATTGTGCCTCTGTAAGTACCGTCTTCCTCTGTTATGGATCCTACTATTCTCCTCCGGATCTTCCTCTCTTTAAGTTCTAGTGTCCTGAGTGGGCCTTTCCGATTCATAAAGAGGCAGAGGCATACTCTGCAGAGGTTTTACTATCGAGTTGTAGTGCTTCAGCTTTATGTTCTTGGATAGGTACTTGGAAGTACAAATGTTCTTTGACGAATGATAGGCCCTCTCTAACTTGGTGCACCTGGCGTCTATGATCAAACTTTCGCTCTCACTTGCTGAAATCCATCCCGCTGACACTTATTATTTAACCTATATTTTTTCATCACTGGTCTCATTATATTACGTCTGAAAGGTAATTTAATCAAAACAACACATGCATTCTCATGAACTTGTCGTGAATTTCATATGTTACTTGACTTTTTACTATTTGTAATTAAATTTTCAAGAACGAGGGACAGGCTTGGAAAGCTAAAGTCAAACCTCGTTAAATAATGATGCGAATGACGTTATTCACAATCAGTAATATGCACTACTGGCCATTAAAATTGCTACACCACGAAGATGACGTGCTACAGACGCGAAATTTAACCGACAGGAAGAAGATGCTGTTATATGCAAATGATTAGCTTTCCAGAGCATTCACACAAGGCTGGCGCCGGTGGCGACACCTACAACGTGATGACATGAGGAAAGTTTCCAACCGATTTCTCATACACAAACAGCAGTTGATCGGCATTGCCTGGTGAAACGTTTTGTCATGCCTCGTGTAGGGAGGACAAATGCATACCATCACGTTTCCGACTTTAATAAAGGTCGGATTGTAATCTATCGCGATTGCGATTTATCGTATCGCGACATTGCTGCTCGCGTTGGTCCGGTTCCAATGACTGTTAGCAGAATATGGAATCGGTGGGTTCAGGAGGGTAATACGCATCGCCTTGCTGGATCCCAACGGCCTCGTATCACTAGCAGTCGAGATGACAGGCATCTTATCCGCATGGCTGTAACGGATCGTGCAGCCACGTCTCGATTCCTGAGTCAACAGATGGGGACGTTTACAAGACAACAACTATCTGCACGAACAGTTCGACGACGTTTGCAGCAGCATGGACTATCCGTTCGGAGACCATGGCTGCGGTTACCCTTGACGCTGGATCACAGACAGGAGCGCCTGCGATGGTGTACTCAACGACGAACCTGGGGGCACGAATGGCAAAACGTCATTTTTTCGGATGAATCCAGGTTCTGTTAGAGCATCATGATGGTCGCATCCGTGTTTGGCGACATCGCGGTGAACGCACATTGAAAGCGTGTATTCATCATCGCCATACTGGCGTATCACCCGGCGTGATGGTATGGGGTGCCATTGGTTACACGTCTCGGCCACCTCTTGTTCGCATTGACGGCACTTTGAACAGTGGACGTTACATTGCAGGTCTTGTACAGGCCTTTCTGGATACAGAAAATGTTGGACTGCTGTCCTGGCCAGCACATTCTCCAGATCTCTCACCAATTGAAAACGTCTGGTTAATGGTGGCCGAGCAACTGACTCGTCACTATACGCCAGTCACTACTCTTGATGAATTGTGGTATCGTGTTGAAGCTGCATAGGCAGCTGTACCTGTACACGCCATCCAAGCTCTGTTTGACTCAATGCCCAGGCGTATCAAGGCCGTTATTACGGCCAGAGGAGGTTGTTCTGGGTACTGATTTCTCGGGATTTATGCACCCAAATTGCGTGAAAATTTAATCACATGTCAGTTCTAGTATAATATATTTGTCCAATGAATACCGATTTATCATCTGCATTTCTTGTTGGTGTAGCAATTTTAATGGCCAGTAGTGTAGTAAGTCACAGTGTGCCGGACTAAAATAGGAATGAAGAGTGACTTGTCGAATGTGTTCTTGACATCACACTTTGCAGGATGTTATTTGTCATATAGACATGGAAAACATAAATTGAAACTTCATGTAAATACACGTGTTTTTTCATTATATTACTTCTCAAACGTCATATAAATTAAATAACGGTACGAGTGATGAAATATAGTGTTACATTTTTGGATGCGGTCCGCCTTTTTGTGAAACATAATTTTGTTTTTTGTCCTAGACATGTTTCACTGCAGTTGCAGTATCATCAGTCGGTTTTTTATTTTATTTCTGTTAGTCACAAGGAATGTTCTTTACTGTTTGTATAAATGTAATTATTAGTTTTTAAATCGTAATTACAGATTTTTGAGGAGCACATAAAATTATGTATTCATAACTTCTTGCCGCATGGTGTGGTTTTCCTGCTGTACTACGTTTTTATAGTGTCTGTTTTCCTTTACAGTTTGTAAACTGTAAAACAAGACCTAAAATTATGTTTCATACCTTCTTACTACATGGTGTGGTTTTCCAGCGATATTACGTTTTTACAGTGTCTGTTTTCCTTTACAGTTTGTAAACTGTAAAGCAAAACAGACGCTGTAACAGCGTAATACAGCAGGAAAACCACACCATCTAGTAAGGAGGTATGAATACATAATTTAAGTGTTCTTCAAAAATCTGTAATTACGATTTAAAAACTAATATTTACATTTATATAAACAGTAAAGAACATTCCTTATGTTTAACCGCTGATAATGATGCTGCAACTGCAGTAAAACATGTCTGGAACAAAAATCAAAATTGTGTTTTGCAAAAAACGGACCCAACCCAAAAGTGTATGGGTAATTTCCAAGAATGTTTGCCTCTCGAAGTCGCGGGGTCCAAACGATACATATCGAACGTGCGATCCTAAATCGCTCAGGCGACTCTGGTGGCGGGCGTTATGAGTATGTTTACGGTGGTCACTACAACGACAAAAGAAGAGCGTAATTACAAAGGAGACGACTTACCTCTCTCGTTGTCGGTATTCTCATCGTGTGAAAGTCCATGTGATGTGTATGCTACGGGAACAGTTCCCTTTTTGCCATTAATTCACGGAGGTGTGTAACTTAGAGCAACTAAGGGAACGACGGAAAACAGATAAAAAAGACGATCACAAATAATTGATCGTAACGTCCGCCACCAGATTCGCCTGATCGATTTAGGATCGCACGTTCGATATGTATCGTTTGGACCCCGCGACTCCGAGAGGCAATCATTCTTGGAAATCACCAACGTATGTATTGTTAAAGCAAACACAAACAAAAGAGCTTCAACCTCAAGATGATAGTGTTACGTGTTTGGGGGATTCGGACCATCGCCTCGTCTGCGACCCCTTGCCATGCGAGAATGCTGACCACATGACTGCAATGAATTCTTCCAGCCACCCCCTTCGCAATAATACATGATTTACATAATAGACGCGTGAAACTCCTCTTGCGATTTTCTCGGAATTTCCAGAGTGGTGCACCTTGCTACTTGCACATATGTTGTTTTAATGGTCTACTAGACGTGTGCAGAGTTTGAAGTACACTACTGGCCATTAAAATTGCTACACCAACAAGAAATGCAGATGATAAACGGGTATTCATTGGACAAATATATTATACTAGAACTGACATGTGATTACATTTTCACGCAATTTGGTTACATAGATCCTGAGAAATCAGTACCCAGAACAACCACCCCTGGCCGTAATAACGGCCTTCATACCCCTGGGCATTGAGTCAAACAGAGATTCGATGGCGTGTACAGGTACAGCTGCCCATGCAGCTTCAACACGATACCACACTTCATCAAGAGTAGTGACTGGCGTATTGTGACGAGCCAGGTGCTCGGCCACCATTGACCAGACGTTTTCAATTGGTGAGAGATCAGGAGAATGTGCTGGCCAGGACAGCAATCCAACATTTTCTGTATCCAGAAAGGCCCGTACACGACCTGCAACATGCGGTCGTGCATTATCCTGCTGAAATGTAGGGTTTCTCAGAGATCGAATAATGGGTAGAGCCACGGGTCGTAACACATTTGAAATGTAACGTCCACTGTTCAAAATGCCGTCAATGCGAACAAGAGGTGACCGAGACGTGTAACCAATGGCACCCCATACCATCACGCCAGGTGATACGCCAGTATGGCGAAGACGAATACACGCTTCCAATGTGCGTTCACCGCGATGTCACCAAACACGGATGCGACCATCATGATGCTGTAAACAGAACTCGCATTCATCCGCAAAAATGACGTTTTGCCATTCGAGCATCCAGGTTCGTCGTTGAATACACCATCGCAGGCGCTCCTGTCTGTGATGCAGCGTCAAGGGTAACCGCAGCCATGGTCTCCGAGCTGATAGTCCATGCTACTGCAAACGTCGTCGAACTGCTCGTGCAGATGGTTGTTGTCTTGCAAACGTCCCCATCTGTTGACTCAGGAATCGAGACGTGGCTGCACGATCCGTTACAGCCATGCGGATAAGATGCCTGTCATCTCGACTGCTAGTGATACGAGGCCGTTGCGATCCTGCACGGCGTTCCGTATTACCCTCCTGAACCCACCGATTCCATATTCTGCTAACAGTCATTGGATCTCGACCAACGCGAGCAGCAATGTCGCGATACGATAAATCGCAATCGCGATAGGCTACAATCCGACCCTTATTAAGAGGAAACGTGACGGTACACATTTCTCCTGCTCACACGACGCATCACAACAACGTTTCTCCAGGTAACGCCGGTCAACTGCTGTTTGTGAATGAGAAATCGGTTGGAAACTTTCCTCATGTCAGCACGTTGTAGGTGTCGCCACCGGCGCCAACCTTGTGTGAATGCTCTAGTATGCTAATCAGTTTCATATCACAGCATCTTCTACCTGTCGGTTAAATTTCGCGTCTGTAGCACGTCATCTTCGTGGTGTAGCCATTGTAATGGCCAGTAGTGTATTTTAGTTATTTAGTGGAATACTGCTACGTGTTAAGTTACATAGACATACGATATATATGTTGAGAGAATTCTTTACAAAAAAGACCCTTCATTTATAATGAGCTGGCTTGTGCTTCACTCTTTTATCTGTAAATAGTTCGTTTTTGTTTAGTAAGCATAAGCTAAATAAGATCCATTTGACCGACGGTGTGCTATAGTGTTGGAAAGCAGAATTACCAATTAGATCAAGCATACGATTACATATTGGTCACACTGTTGCTCGTAGAGCTTTTCTAGGAACCCAAGCTCTTCTGAGAGGTTGGATAGAATCCTATTACTTCTCTTCACCAGTAATTACCAATTTTATTTTATTTATATTTTTTTCCTCTTGTACGGGGACGGAGTGGTGCATGAAGCGTTTGGCAGAGATAATTACGTGGACACTCGTAGACTGCAATTGCGCCACAGTGCAGCAGCAAGTTGTCGACATCACTCTCTGCTCACAACTGTAGTACGAGTAGAAAAGTGGCTGAGACTTTGTGGGCACGACGCAATGTTCGCTCTCTTCCAATCACAAACATATTCTAAGCAGGAAGTATACATCTCTTAACTATTCCATCTCGTATGAAGGACATACGAGACAGGAGATACACGTTCAAGCTTCAAAAATAGTCTGATAGCTTCGGTACCAAAGAACGCAGGGGCTTCCAGGTGTGAATATTACCGAACCACATCATTGTTGCAAAGTACTAACAGGAATCATATAGAGAAGAATAGAAGGACTGGTAGAAGCCGATCTAGATGAAGGTCAGTTAAGTTTCCAGCAAAATATGGGAAAACTCACGGCAATGCTGACTCCACGGATTACCTTAGGAGATGAGTTGAAGAAAGATAAAACAACATTTATAGTATTTGCAGATTTTGAAAAAGCTTTCGACAGTTATCACTAATATACAGCCTTTGAACTAAAGGCTACCTACTGCTTACTTCACTGAAAAGAGGTATGCTATTTATAACAAATTCCATTAAGGAACAAATACATTGGTAAGCAGTAGTTAGTATCCTCTCTTCCCAGAACAGGCATCTGCTAATTGTTCTTGAGTTCACGTCACAAATAATTCCTGTTACACATTTTTGGACTTGGAAAACATAAGCTAGGATTGGCTAGTAATCCCAAAAAAGTATCCCATATGTCATTATGGAATACAATTAAATACAACATAGTCATTGCTAATAAAGATTTGTCTACGCGATTAGCACTTCTGTAGTATGCTCCCTCAACTGCATTTATTACCAACTAGCTAATTCCCGGCGTGCGTTGCAACACCTCTGTCAAATGTTTTGTAATTTGTCCGATACAGATAGGCATATACGAAGTAGACGTTTATGCTGGGTAGTTATAATTAAACTTTAGCTCCTCAGTGAGTTCCAGTGCGGGCTGTGGCCTGTAATTATCGTATATGACAGCGAAACTTGCCACATATGCTAATGCGTCAATGCGAAACCGATTTAGGCTGGAAAAAATTAGTTCCAATTTTCGTCACCTGGTGCAATTATAGCGCTCTACAACATCTCGTCGACGTCTGCGGTGCTCATATTGAACGAACTGTGAAAGCGGCGGTTAATAATAAAATCGACATTATGCCTTTCTCACTTGTATGACCTTTACTGCCCACATCCCATTCCTGATCCATTAGATATGGAAACATTTCTATGGGTCTTACTTGCATTCACAGCGAATTAACGCGTTAGAATATCTATCAAGCTTCGCTGACATAGAACAATTACGGTACGTACTGGAGCCCTGAGAGTACCTGCACTTGAATTATAACCACCCACGGCATATAAACACTATGTGATCAAAAGTACCCAGACACCTGGCTGAAAATGACTTACGAGTTCGTGGAGCCCTCCATCGGTAATGCTGGAATTCAATGTTGTGTTGGCCCACCCTTAGCTTTGATGACAGCTTCCACTCTCGCAGGCATACGTTCAATCAGGTTTCTTGGGGAATGGCAGCCCATTCTTCACGGAGTGCTACACTGAGGAGAGGTATCGATGTCGGTCGGCGAGGACCGGCACGATTTTTTTTTTTAAATAGAGGTGGAGCCCCTCCACGCCCACACCGGCATGATGGCCAACACAAAAGGTCTACTGCCATCTCTGCGTAAGGGTTAGTATTCACTAAAGTGAGGTGTCGCAGGATGTGGGTACTGCGATGTTTGCGTACGTCTGGTTAGGATTAACCATTAATACGCGCTCATCTGGAGATAGATTGGTCGAAATCTGACGAAGGGTAGCGGTTTGAAGGGCAGAGGAAAAAAAGTGCCAAGGGAAAAAAACCTCTGCGAAAGTTAGGTCGGGCGGCAAGAGCAGTAGCGGTTGTCTTGCTGCCTGCGATAGGTTGTGCAAGGATAGGCTTTGTTAGTAGTGGGTATCATGCATGTCGATACCTTGACGTTGTGCGTTTGTGCTGCTCGGCGGCTGGCGCTGGGTGCTGGTACAGAGTCCTCGTTCAGCGTCAGCAACCTGCAACAGTTAGGTTTGCTATCGATCTTGTGTCCGATAGGTCATATACCGGAGGCACAGTGTGAGGGAGTGTTGGCAGATTGTTCGTGCGTCTGTGGGCGAGCTCGTCGGTGTCCCTGCTGTGGCCTGTTGGTCGGCTCTAATAGCAGCTGGTAGTTGCCAGTCAGTGTTGCTGATATGCAGGGGCTTACCGACGTTTGTCGCTGTTTGCGTATGTTAGTTTACCATAGGTGGTTATGCCCTAGCTAGCAGTGTCTTTGGTCGCTTGTGTTTCCACCTGTGGTTGTGATCGTAGTTTCCCAGAGTGAGGATAAAAGGATTGTTCGAGTGTCTCGAGTTCCTGTATAGTCGTGTGGCGTGTTTCTTGAATACTTCCTTGAGGGTATCAAGGCGGCGAAGTCGGCGTTCCAAAACATCCCAAACGTGTTCTGTTGGATTCAGGTCAGGACTGTGTGCAGGACAGTCCATTACAGGGATGTTACTGTCGTGTAGCCACTCCGCCACAGGCCGTGCATTATGAACAGGTGCTCGATCGTATTGAAAGATGCAATCGCCATCCCCGAATTGCTCTTCAACAGTGGGTAGCTAGAAGGTGCTTAAAATATCAATGTACGCCCGTGCCGTGATAGTGGCACACAAAACGACAAGGGATGCAAGCCCCCTCCATGAAAAATATGACCACACCGTAACACCACTGCCTCCGAATTTTGCTGTTGGCACTACACACGCTGGCAGATGACGTTCACAGAGCATTCGCCATGCTCACACCCTACCATGGGATCGCCACATTGAGTACTGAGATTCGTCACTTCACACAACGGTTTTCCACTGTTCAGTCGTCCCCTTACACCAGGCGAGGCGTCGTTTGGCATTTACCGGCGTGATGTGTGGCTTATGAGCAGCCGCTCGACAATGAAATCCAACTTTTCTCACCTCCAGCCTAACCGTCATAGTACTTGCAGTGGATCCTGATGCAGTTTGGAAGCCGGCCGGTGTGGCCGAGCGGTTCTAGGCGCTTCAGTCTGGAACCGCGCGACCGCTACGTCGCAGGTTCGAATCGTGCCTCGGGCATGGATGTGTGTGGTGTCCTTAGGTTAGTTAGGTTTAAGTAGTTCTAAGTTCTAGGCGACTGATGACCTCAGATGTTAAGTCCCATAGTGCTCAGAGCCAGTTGAACCATTTGAGCAGTTTGGAATTCCTGTCTGATGGTCTGTACAGATGTCTGCCTATTACAGATTACGACCCTCTTCAACTGTCGGCGGTCTCTGTCAATCAACAGACGGGGTCGGCCTGTACGCTTTTGTGCTATACGTGTCCCTTGACGTTTCCACTTCACTATCACATCGGAAACAGTGGACCTAGGGATGTTTAGGAGTGTGGAAATCTCGTGTATGACACAAGTAACACGAAGTCACTTGACCACGTTCGAAGTCCGTGAGTTCCGCGGAGGTCCCTGTTCTGCTCTCTCACCATGTGTAATGACTACTGAGGTCGCTGATGTGGAGTAGCTGGTAGCAGGTGGCAGGAGAATGCACCTGTTATGAAAAAGATATGTTTTGAGGGTGTCCTCACACTGTTGATCACGTAGTGTAGAAAAGAAATAGAAAAATGTTATCTTTATCATTGCCTTATACGTGAATAAGTTTATTCAACCGCTTTGAGATGTACATGGACCAGTCACGTTAATGTGACGACCGAGTATTTTTGACGTCAATGTGGAATAACCACTCACAGACGCGAGCTCCCAACACTAGCAATGGAGGGTGTATAAACTGTGTCGGGGCTATGCTGGAAACAGTGCTGCCGTTGTCGTGATGCGAAAATGGAGCGATTTATCTGATGTCCGGAAGGGCATGATCATTGGCTCTCGGGCTAAGAGTGGTAGATCATCCGGAACGGTTAAGTTTGTAAACTGTTCGCATGCCGCCAGGGCTAAAGTATACCGTGTGTGGCAAAATGCGGTATCCAGAACTGGCGCTGACGCAACTGTGGTGAAACGTGGACCATAGGTGACAGGGATGAACGACGGCTGCTGATATGAATACGGACGTGAGCCGTGTATCGACTCGTGCTACACCTTGTGTTTAGATTGCATTGGTTTTCCTTTTCTTCAAAAAAAAAATGGCTCTGAGCACTATGGGACTTAACTTCTAAGGTCATCAGTCCCCTAGAACTTAGAACTACTTAAACCTAATTAACCTAACGACATCACACACATCCATGCCCGAGGCAGGATTCGAACCTGCGACCGTAGCGGTCGCGCGGTTCCAGACTGTAGCGCCTTTAACCGCTTGGCCACCACGGCCGGCTCCTTTTCTTCATCTGACATGTTTGTTTGATATCTTGTCTGTCATTAAGTGGCTGCTTGGTTGTCTTTTCTCTCTGCTATCGATATCTGCGTTTTTGCTTCCGGGAAACTGCTACCATGGAGGTAAGAATAAGGGGAGATGGCGCTACGTATCCCAGCCGTACTACGTTTTGAAGCCATGGGGGCGTGGCTCGCTGCCATGACACTCTGACCAAAACATTGCCAGTGTGCTATAGCGCTGCGTGTATTACAGTCGCTAATTGCACCATATACGCATGTAACGTCATCAGATTGGTTGTTTCAAAGTTTTTGTTTCAAATAAAATCTCGTAAAGGCGAAATTCCGCGTTTCTTCTGATTAAAAATAGTTTTTAATGTAATATTATGAATAGCTGGCCTTCAATGTAAACGACACAATTTTATTAATTCAGTAATAAACGTGTGTCACAAACTAAATAATAGAAACTGAAAACTAAGTTAGCTATACCCTCCCTCCAAAGCCCCATAAATACATCTTGTTTGTAATAAGTACTGGGACATTTCAGTTACGTTACACTACTGGGAAACACTGTTCATTACCACCAATATTTACTGAAATACGGTACATAGAATGGCAAATCTACACAGTGTCCTGTTTAGGCCTATACTTTACGCCAGTGAATGTAGTGCTAGCTTTTAATTTGGTACATGATGAAGACAAAGTGAGTTACTCAACACTTCGATTATCGACGATACGTACGTATTATACTGGAACGTAAACTTGAAAACTAAGAATTTAATTCTTTGAATTAACATACCTTTTGCAAATGTTTTGGGTGTGTAGGGAAAACTGATGGTACAGCATTTTCTCGGAGCCTTACTGTTGAAGGGGAAGTTCGGTCAATGTCCTCTTCTCGGAAATGCTGACAACATACAGTGCTCCATTTAGACGCACGCCAATTCTTCCTCCTCACGGCATTCTCCCACAGAGCTTTCCGACTTTCATTTTTAGGAAATCTAAAATCAAACAGGAGAAAAACACGCTATAGTACAAGTACCGATGTAGCACACGTTCATTCACAATGAAGTTGTAAAATCACACTTAACGAGACAACTTACACATGAAATGTTATTCCCTTCGATTTCGCATCACAATCAGAACGATTCGTACATCCGAACACCACACAGGTCACCATAATAGTGCAAAATCCTTCCAAGAGCGAGCGACAAGCCTATGCACACAAGCTTACAGCAGCAATGTTTTGGTCGGATTGAGATGGCTACCCTCGGCTTCACATAGCTTCACAGCCGTGAAGTCACGGCGTCTCCCTCTATTCTTACCTCCATGACTGCTACGGAGGAAGTGAGATCTTCGACCGGTGGTAACTTCGTGTGATGGCGTGGAAGTAAGAGGGTGCGCTCAGAGAGAGTCTGGTGGGCACGGGAGGGCAGTGTGGCTCTCCAGCGCGAAGCAGGCGTGGTCGGTTGTGCCGAGTCGCCACGTGATGTATGTCGGTTGTGCGTAACGAGCGGGTCGAGTTGGCGGAAGAGCTCCCCGCGTGTTGGTTGTATACAGAATCACCCCACGAGTAGCTGCTGTTCATTTCGCCTTGGTGGGACGTTGACAAGCTTCTTTAAATCCTCCGTTTTAAACACTGGAGTTTAAAAGGAGACACCTAACATGAAGGAGCGGTCACTACCCGTCAACGTTGCAGAGAAGACGCGAACTCCGGTGACAGAGCGTGTTGTCGCGTGACCGTGGCGTGTTGGGTACGCTGGCGACGCGTGCGCGGTCGGATGTGTGGATTCTTGCCATAGGAGGTCGTGTACTGCCTGTTCGAGCATAATTGCAAGTTAAGTTCGTGGAAGGTTTAATCATTAAGTAATAATTTTGTGTAACCAGCGTCTCTTCTGCCTTGTGGCCTCCGGCGACCGGGTCTCCTGTCCCCGGCACCGGTGTAATTGAAGACAGTGATCTTTCCTCCTCCTCTCGTTACTGCCCGATGGGAGGTGTTGTTTTGGCAGTTTTATTGTTTCGCTATTCTGTCGTGTGTTATGAGTAAATTCATGCTTCTTGTTGGTTGATCGTGTGGTCGCTGATTCAGGACTGTGTGGTGTAATGTTTCCTTGCACGAGGTTAGCTCTAATTCTGTCAGCAAGTTAAGCCATCTTATAACAAGTTTTCGCTGGCTAAAAGTCTGTGCAGTGACCAGCCTGAGAGAGGCAATTGTGTTTACGGGCGTATTTAAATTGGTCAGTATTCTGCCTAGCCTGAGCATCCCTAAGTGGGTGATTTGTGGCCGCCTTACACGGATCCGTCGTATCTGTTATGTTCTAATGATATTCCAGGACACTTTTGTTTAAAAGTTTTTTAAATTCCTCCAAGTTTGTAAATTCCTTTTATTGCGATTACTCGTGTGTTTGATGAGACCTGCTTAATTTTTTTAACGGCGGTGTTGGTAGCTTCATTACCTCACTGTACCTTATCAACAAAATACTGTATTTACTTTAGTAGCCTGTTTACTAATGTTCTTTAAATTTTTTAAAATTGTTGTATTGCCATAAATTACTTTGATTGTGTTGGCGGCGTGTTTGAAAAGGTAGTTTATGGCCATCCTGCTAGCTTCTGTGTTTTTTTAAAAAAAAACATTTTTAAACGGTTTGTAAATTCCTTTTATTGCGATTACTCATGTGTTTGATGAGACCTGTTTAATTTTTTTAATGGCGGTGTTGGTAGCTTCACTACCTTACTGTACCTTATTAACAAAGTCCTGTATTTACTTTAGTAGCCTGTTTACTAATGTTATTTAAATTTTTTAAATTGTTGTATTGCTATAAATTAGTTTGATTGTGGTAGCGGCGTGTTCGCAAAGGTAGTTTATTGCCGTACTGCTAGCTTGTGTGTTTTTGCAAAAAAAAATTTTTAAATTGTTGTATTGCTATAAGTTACTTGATTGCCGTTACCGGTGTGTTTAAAAGGCTGTTTATTGCCGTTGTAATGGTACTTGAATTACGCAACCATTACAGCACCTCACCTGAACCTCTGGATACCAGCAATATTCTACTGTTTTTCTGTAAAGTAGTTAAGATAATTATGAGACAACATTCAGATTTGATTTCTTTTGTGATAAATAGATATGTTTATATTGCAATGATATTATTCTTATGTGTATTATTTCTTTTGTCACTATGATGTTTGACGTACTTGTAACTCTGATTTTTGGGCGCGCAAGCGATGATTAGTTAGAGAGTCGGACCTTGAAAAAGTCAAGTCTTGGACGTCATGTTGAAAAGACGTATATTGTAGTCAGCTTATAAAATGTGAACTTTAACAGTGAGGAAGATGTTTTCAAGTATGTTTTGTATTGTGAAGTGATGTTTTGTGTGTTACGCGATATTGCAACAAAAGCAATAAAATAGAAGTGTAACTTGAATTCGGAGTGCTGATTACTTTTTTTACATCACCATTGTGCTAACTTCGAAAGGTTTAAGCTTCAAGAATGGGTTGTGAAGCGCATCTACAAAACTTTTGAATATAGCACAATAAAACCTAGGCCTCTTTGCATCCGAGCTTGGAATCATCACCACCTAGATTTTCGACGATTGAGCCATGGTTTTACAACGAGACCAGCGTGGGAAACACGAAAAGATGAGTGCCTAGTTTATTCATTATTACATGAAATGACTTTATTAACTGTGCTCTAATGACACCTGCCACATAATAACTTTGTTGTTGCCCGAAAATTCAGTATTCAGCAGCGTGATCAACACCACAATCATTATTAAATTTTGACCTTTGTTGTGGTAGGGTTGTTAGACCGTACTGCTAGTTTCTGTAATGTACGATTAAAACATTTGTGAAAATCTCAGCTCGACAGTAAACTACAAGAAATTTGGCCCCGTTTCCCAACTTGTGGTGTGGCTTGTAGTAACCGCAGTATTTAGCAGCGTGAGCAACACCACATCATCATCATCATCATCATCATCATCATCATCATTTAAGACTGATTATGCCTTTCAGCGTTCAGTCTGGAGCATAGCCCCCCTTATACAGTTCCTCCATGATCCCCTATTCAGTGCTAACATTGGTGCCTCTTCTGATGTTAAACCTATTACTTCAAAATCATTCTTAACCGAATCCAGGTACCTTCTCCTCGGTCTGCCCCGACTGCTCCTACCCTCTACTGCTGAATCCATGAGTCTCTTGGGTAACCTTGCTTCTCCCACGCGTGTAACATGACCCCACCATCTAAGCCTGTTCGCCCTGACTGCTACATCTATAGAGTTCATTCCCAGTTTTTCTTTGATTTCCTCATTGTGGACACCCTCCTGCCATTGTTCCCATCTACTAGTACCTGCAATCATCCTAGCTACTTTCATATCCGTAACTTCAACCACCCAGCTTTCGCTCCCATACAACAAAGTTGGTCGAAAGATTGAACGGTGCACAGATAACTTAGTCTTGGTACTGACTTCCTTCTTGCAGAAGAGAGTAGATCGTAGCTGAGCGCTCACTGCATTAGCTTTGCTACACCTCGCTTCCAGTTCTTTCGCTATGCTGCCATCCTGTGAGAATATGCATCCTAAGTACTTGAAACCGTCCACCTGTTCTAACTTTGTTCCTCCTATTTGGCACTCAATCCGTTTATATTTCTTTCCCACTGACATTACTTTCGTTTTGGAGATGCTAATCTTCATACCATAGTCCTTACATTTCAGTGGTTCATGGTGTGGGTTCCTGTAGTCATGTTCTAGTTCATGAATCACGGGCAACGTATGAGTGGCCAAGTAAGTGGTCCCGACAGTCGGGGTACCAGTTACTTTGGAATAAGGCTGGGCATCTCGGACATATTCTGAGTCGTGGTCACCTTTGTGCTCATACGGCAAAGACTACCAAATCCACCGGTTAGTCTCTCAACCGTTAGGGGTAAAACCCAATGGGACCCGGGGCAAGTAAGGCTAGCAACCTGCTTCCCTGGTACTTTAAATATGATGCTGGCAACAATCAGAGCAAAATGCCTCCGAGCAACACCACAATCATTATTAAATTTTGACCTTTGTTGTGGTAGGGTTGTTAGACCGTATACGAATAAAACATTTGTGAAAGTCTCAGCTCGACAGTAAACTACAAGAAATTTGGCCCCGTTTCCCAACTTGTGGTGTGGCTTGTAGTAACCGCAGTATTTAGTAGCGTGAGCAACACCACAATCATTATTAAATTTTGACCTTTGTTGTGGTAGGGTTGTTAGACCGTGCTGCTAGTTTCTGTAACATACGGATAAAACATTTGTGAAAATCTCAGCTCGACAGTAAACTACAAGAAATTTGGGCCCGTTTCCCAACTTGTGGTGTGGCTTGTAGTAACCGTAACCACTGTTTGTCTCAGGACGAACAGACGTCCGGTTGCTGAGCAAGTGACTGCTAGCAACAAGTCCGTTGAGCGAACGTCGCTGCAGATGGTCCCCCGCAGCTGCGTCCAGTTCGTGCACCCGCGCTAGCTGCTGACGGACTTTGCACACCACTACCGCAGCTGCCCGTCCACTGAGTGACGACAGATGGTCCTTCCAGATGAAGCAAGTTTTGCACTCCATCGTATAGATGACGGTTCTCATGACAGTCCTGCGGTAATCGCTGGATGGGAGGGAGTACTGTAGTCCGGGGAAAGTTTTTGTGGGATTCTCTGGGTGATCATGTCATTCTGGAATGCACCGTGGATCAACACAAGTACGGGTCTATCCCACGGGGGTGAAAGCTATATGGGAGAAGAGGCAACAAGCCAGGTAGTTCCTTCCAGACCACTAGAGGCGCTATGGGTCAAACGAAGCTGCAATTGACCAATGAGAACTGTCCAATGGCGGTTATTGACATATATCGTCTTGCTCTGTACTGAAGTCCACGGTTACAGTCGTCTTTGTATATGTTTCATATTTACATACTACTCATCTTCATTATAAACAGGTTTATTACTTTTTTTTTTTTTTGGTCATCAGTCTACTGACTGGTTTGATGCGGCCCGCCACGAATTCCTTTCCTGTGCTAACCTCTTCATCTCAGAGTAGCACTTGCAACCTACGTCCTCAATTATTTGCTTGACGTATTCCAATCTCTGTCTTCCTCTACAGTTTTTGCCCTCTACAGCTCCCTCTAGTACCATGGAAGTCATTCCCTCGTGTCTTAGCAGGTGTTCTATCATCCTGTCCCTTCTCCTTATCAGTTTTCCACATATTCCTTTCCTCTCCGATTCTGCGTAGAACCTCCTCATTCCTTACCTTATCAGTCCACCTAATTTTCAACATTCGTCTATAGCACCACATCTCAAATGCTTCGATTCTCTTCCGTTCCGGTTTTCCCACAGTCCATGTTTCACTACCATACAATGCTGTACTCCAGACGTATATCCTCAGAAATTTCTTCCTCAAATTAAGGCCGGTATTTGATATTAGTAGACTTCTCTTGGCCAGAAATGCCTTTTTTTTGTCATAGCGAGTCTGCTTTTGATGTCCTCCTTGCTCCATCCGTCATTGGTTATTTTACTGCCTAGGTAGCAGAATTCCTTAACTTCATTGACTTCGTGACCATCAATCCTGATGTTAAGTTTCTCGCTGTTCTCATTTCTACTACTTCTCATTACCTTCGTCTTTCTCCGATTTACTCTCAGACCATACTGTGTACTCATTAGACTGTTCATTCCGTTCAGCAGATCATTTAATTCTTCTTCACTTTCACTCAGGATAGCAATGTCATCAGCGAATCGTATCATTGATATCCTTTCACCTTGTATTTTAATTCCACTCCTGAAATTTAAATTTCATAAAGTTCACTGTGGAACTGAAGAGATTTCCTGCAGAAAAAATGTCCGCAACTAATCCTAAGGTAAGACATTTAATTTTCAGTAAATAATCTCGTAGCCTATAAATGAAATGTATTCTCTTCTGTCGTGAATGAAGCTGTGTGATTTCTGTTTGCTTACTTAAATAACTTTTATATGTCAGTAGTAGTTTTATTTGATGAAATATTTTATGTTTTTCAGAATATTCAACACAACAAATTGACGTAGAAATACTCTTGTAAATTCCCTGGCTGTTCATCTGGATATTACGTCGGTTCAACGGAGAAAGTTAGCAACAAGCATTTCAACAGGTTTCCAAAACTACTTCAAGGATTGCTTCTGAAGCGGAAAAGTGTTTGTAAACTGTGACCTGGTGTCCATTGTGCTACTTATTTTGTTTGTGAAGATCATTTTTTTCGAGGAAGATTTTATGAATAAAACTAGGCATAGGCTAAACAGGGGTGAGTTTCCAAAACATGTGGCAGGTGTTCCATGTAAAATTGTTAGTATCAGTAGTGAATGAGGTAAAACTGCTGCTAATAGTGAAATTTTTATTGTGTGCTTAACAAATAAAAAGTAAGTTTTGTTTTCATTTCACTGTTTTTATCCACCTTTCCTATTTTTGGTACTTAATACTGATGTCTTCTTTTTTGTGTTGAAGCGTTTACAGTTGTAAGATGTAGGAACTTTTTTAAGAAATTAATGGTCAGTAGTGCACGTTTCCTGGGAAATTACTCAGAAATTGCAGTCCTGAAACATAGTTCTAACAAATTTTAGAGTACTTCATTTATTAACACTGTGACAAAGATTTCTTAATTGAATCTCTTTAACTGCCGATTATTCTCTTAGTAATAGTTTTTTTCTTCCATTGACCCCACAGCTTATAAGATGTCAAAGTATGACATTGTTCAGGAATATTTGTAGTCCAGTTTAGCTGCAACAATTTTATTTAGCTTCAGCTATTTAAGCTACAAGCTTGTTTCGACTTACTGTCAGTTTCAAGTGTTGCGTCTAGTTTTTGTAACGCACAAAACGTTCCGGAGCTCTCATATGTTGATAGAAATCAATATAAGTGTGTCAGTTTGCAAGTCTGTTCTTGATGTTTGCGCCTGACAGTTGCTGCTCAAGAAAAGATCATAGAAGCAGCGACTGTCAGACGCAAACGTCAAGAATACACTTGTAAACTGACACACTTATATTGATTTCTATCAACATATAAGAGCTCCAGGATGTTTTGTGCGTCATAAAAACTAGACGCAACACTTGAAACTGACAGTAAGTCGAAACAAGCTTGTAGCTTAAATAGCTGAAGGTAAATAAAATTGTTGCAGCTAAATTGGACTATAAATATTCCTGAATAATAGGTTGTCACTGCTGTATTGCAGTGTGCTATAGCTGTGTTTAAATTATTTTATTATGATGCTAGGCAAAATAATTACATAGCACGGTCAGAAAACTCAGCAGGACAATGCAACATGCCAGACAGCTCGCAGTGTACGTGTGTTGCAGGACGAGTTTACTGCACTGCCCTGGCTACAAAACTGCCACGATTTAATCCCAACTGAGAATCCGTGGGACCACCTCGATCACGCTGTTTGTACCACGGACCCTCAACCAAGAATCCTAGGGCAGCTGGCTACGGTATTGCAGTCGGCGTGTCTCCACATTACTGTCGACACCATCCAAAATCTCACTGACTTTCTTTCTGCACGTCTCGCAGTGGTCCACCCTGCAAAAGGTGGTTACTCAGGCTCCTGACAAGTGGTTGCGTTAATGTGATTGTACCACGTACAATATTTTTGATCTTTCCATCTTGTGCAAAAAAAAAAAAAATTCGGCTGTGCCATTGTGAGCATGGAACATGTAATTGAACATGTGAAAAGCACAGATTTTCCATACTTCATCCACACACTTGAAGCGATTGTCCTTTGTTGGCGGCCACTGAGACTGCTAGGCGAACGGGGAACGGTAGTCGTTTGAAATAAAATGACATGTCGTTAGGAGTGTCAGGAATATGTGGATGAGCACAAATTTTCATTCAGAACTGTCACCTCTTTGACGTTTGGCGCAAGTGTTCTGATGGTGGGCCTGCTTCCATTGCACGATCGAGTGACTACAGCCTGTCGTGGCTACGGGTATCTCAGCACTCTCGTCGACTGAGGCTGCGCCCAGGCTCGGCACCAGAAATCTACCTGCCCTTGTCGACAGCTGTCAACACTGCACCTAGGGGGAAGAACCGATTGCGACATGAAGGACAGTCCGAGAGGTAGTCCCAGCATACAGATAGCAAGGCAGTACTTGTACTGTTCCCAAGTTGAACAGCTCAAAAATGGCTCTGAGTACTATGGGACTTAACTTCAAAGGTCATCAGTCCCCTAGAACTTAGAACTACTTAAACCTAACCTAAGGACATCACACACACCTATGCCCGAGGCAGGATTCGAACCTGCGACCGTAGCGGTCGCGCGGTTCCAGACTGTAGCGCCTAGAACCGCTCGGCCACCCCGGCTGGCTTGAACAGCTCGGCCGGCCGGAGTGGCCGAGAGGTTCTATGTGCTACAGTCCAGAACCGCGCTCCTGCTACGGTCGCAGGTACGAATACTGCCTCGGGCATGGATGTGTGTGATGTCCTTAGGTTAGCTAAGTTTAAGTAGTTATAAGTTCTAGGGGACTGGTGACCTCAGATGTTGTCCCATAGTGCTCAGAACCATGTGAACCATTTTTGAACAGCTCGCGGAGGGCAGATCGGTTCTTCATTCACGGAAGATGAGTCCAGCCGCCACCTTCAGGGCCGGCCGGTGTGGTTGTGCGGTTCTACGCACATCAGTCTGGAACCGCATGACCGCTACGGTCGCAGGTTAGAATCCTGCCTCGGGCACGGATGTGTGTGATGTCCTTGGGGTTAGTTAGGTTTAACTTCAAGGGGACTGATGACCACAGATGTTAAATTCCGTAGTGCTCAGAGCCATTTGAACCATTTTTGAACCCATCTTCAGGTAGTTACACGTGTGACCAGCCGAAATGCAGCTCACAGACTTGAAATTCCCTCCATAGTTGGAATGCTGCGGAGCTGTAGCTGTGGTCCCCAAGCTGGTACTCGCTGGTGAACATCGTATATACCAGGTCATCTTACAGCTAGTAGAACTGGCCCTCCATCGGTATCAGTGATGCAGATGGGGTGGCCAGACTCTGGGAGGGAGTGAAAGGCAATCCGGAGTTTCGCAGCAGCCAGTGACCTAATGCATCCTCCCCCCCTCCACCCCACCCCCCCCCCCCCCCATACTGGTGACTGGTCCGCCTCCCGTAGCTGAGCGGTCAGCGCTACGGAATGTCAATCCTAAAGGCCCGGGATCAATTCCCGGCTGGGTCGGAGATTTTCTCCGCTCAGGGACTGGGTGTTGTGTTTTCCTAATCATCATCATTTTATCTCCATCGACGCGCAAGTCGCCGAAGTGGCGTCAAATCGAAAGACTTGCACCCGACGGGAGGCCCTAGTCACACGACATTTACTGGTGACTGAATATGCTCCCGTATTCTGAGCCTGTCATAGCTCTTCACTAGCCTAATATTTGACTTCAGAGCGTTCCTTTATACAAAGTTAGCAACCTGAACGGCGTTCTTGTGTCATCTCTAGGTGAAGTTACTACACATAACCGTATCACAGAAGAGCATTGTGTTTGCTCTGCACTGTCGTCTAACTGCTGAATGAGGTTTTTCTGGCATCTCCCTCACGCAGAAGGGGGTAATGACCTCCCTGTTTGTTTGTACTTCTGTTCTTCCGAGTGATGACGTTGGTTAGGCCATCGCTGCGCACTCGATGGGCAAGCACTGCTTAGCATTGTCCAGTCGACTCCATCAAGAACCGGCCGGAGTGGCCGAGCGGTTCTAGGCGCTTCAATCTGGAACCGCGCGACCGCTACGGTCAGAGGTTCGAATCCTGCCTCGGGCATGGACGTGTGTGATATCCTTAGGTTAGTTAGGTTTAAGTAGTTCTAGGGGACTGATGACCTCAGATGTTAAGTCCCATATTACTCAGAGCTATTTTGAACCACAAAGGCAGAATTTCCATGGTCGATTCCGTGTTGGTACATAGTTTTAACCTGCCAGGGAGTTTTTCTTTCTTCCTCTTCTACCTGTTTGTCGTCATATACTGCAGTGAAACTCTTCACAAGTTTTGAACTGCGTTCAGTGTGTGTCTTAAAAATTCAGTGACAAGGAATTTGTTCCAAACTATTTATTAAAGACCGTGAAAATTTCATTAACCAATGTTGGTAAAACCATACTCAATTCTACAATGAAGGCTTTCGCGACCGGATGTTTCAGCTGCCAAGAATTCTTCCGGGTTGTATGGCCGTGGTCCATGGAGCTCTTCTATCCCTGACGTTTCGTCCAAAGCTACGTTGGACATCTTCGGAGGTGCTCCTGGTTGTGCTGAGTCTTGCCGACTTCGTCGCAGAGCGGCCTAAATACTGTGGAAAGCGGGCGTCGGTTGGATTTCACGTGATAGCAGAGATAAACCTTGTCAAGGATAAAATACAACTATCGATCATAGTACGTCAAAGCCAGAAACTTCTCATCGGTTCTCTAGCACCTCTGTCCAGAAAAGAAGAAGTTATGAAACTCAGGGATAAATGGCTCTGAGCACTATGCGACTTAAATTCTGAGGTCATCAGTCGCCTAGAACTTAGAACTAATTAAACCTAACTAACCTAAGGACATCACACACTCCATGCCCGAGGCAGGATTCGAACCTGCGACCGTAGCGGTCACGCGGTTCCAGACTGTAGCGCCCAGAACCGCACGGCCACTCCGGCCGGCAACTCAGGGATATATGAACAGTGGCGCTACAGAATCGATGAGAAGTTTTTATCTTTGACGTACTACGATCGATAGTTATATTTTATTGTTGACATGGTTTATCTCTGCCATCACGTGAAATCCAGACCACGCCAACTTTCCTGCCCGCATCTCGTGGTCGTGCGGTAGCGTTCTCGCTTCCCACGCCCGGGTTCCCGGGTTCGATTCCCGGCGGGGTCAGGGATTTTCTCTGCCTCGTGATGACTGGGTGTTGTGTGATGTCCTTAGGTTAGTTAGGTTTTAAGTAGTTCTAAGTTCTAGGGGACTGATGACCATAGCTGTTAAGTCCCATAGTGCTCAGAGCCATTTGAACCAATCCACGCCAACTTTCCACGGTATTTAGATTCTTCTTCGATGTCCAACTCGTCAGTCGGCAAGACTCGGCACAACCAGGAGCACCTCCGAAGATGTCCAACGTAGCTTTGGACGAAACGTCAGGGATAGAAGAGCTCCATGGACCACGGCCATACAACCCAGAAGAATTAGCAGCATACTCAATTTGATATTTATTGCAACGTTTGCATCATTTGCAAAGAACATGATATTCTGGTAACATTACTGAGGAAAGGTCATTAACATACCACATGCAATTAGTTGCCAAACGGCAGGTGAGCGGCTGACAGACGTATACTTGAGTCTTTTCCACTGGCACCCTTTGATTCCTGTCAAGGACGCAGCCTGCACCATTTTGAAGGTGGAGGTGGGGAGAAAGGAAAGGAAATGGGAAGGGATTATTGATGTCTGCTGCATCGGGACATTTCTTGTTTCAGCGTAGTATTCTGATTTCTTTTAAAGGATACTATGAGTGTCACAGTCAAACTCCTTTGAAGAGTCACAGAGCATACCTGTAGCCTGTAATTTATAATCTAACGAATTAAGTACATCCTCGCTGTGTGTGTAAACAGCTTTCTCATTATCAGAACCCTTTACAAAACCAAACGGTGACTTCAGCAATATATGATTTGTAGTTCGATTTATAAGGAACAGTTTGTACATTACCTTTTCTAAAATATTCGAGCATTTTAGTAAAAGTGAAAGAGGTTTGATGATATTTCTTTATATTCTTTGTAGCCTATCTCCGATGTTATTCGTTACATACATAGAGCAAGCAGTAAAAGAAACCAAGCACATGTTTGGAAAAGGAATTAAAGTTCATGGTTTTGGCAATGACATTGTAATTCTATCAGAGGTGGCAAAGGACTTGGAAGATCATTTGAACAGAACTGGTGTATTTTTGAAAAGAGGTTATAACGTGAATTTCCTCCCTCGGGCATGGGTATGTGTGAGTTGTCTTTATCTAAGTTCGATTAATTAGTGTAAGCTTAGGGACCTATGACCTCAGCAGTTTGGTTCCATAAGTCCTTTCCACAGATTTCCAATTTTCAATAATAAAACAAGGGTAATTAAATCACCAAACGCGCCGAAATTAAATAAGGAAATGAGACACTGAAAGTAGTTGACTTGTTTCACTATTTGGGATGCAAAACAAATGACGATCGCAGAAGTAAAGAGGATATATAATGCAATCAGCCAACAAGATAAGCGTTTATAAAAAAAGAGAAATTTGTTAATATCGGATATAAATTTGAACTTTAAAAAGCATTTGTCAAGATGTGAAGTGAGTCTGCTAGTCAACGCTTTCGTTTCCTCGCAATTATTTTGTCTTTTTTGCGTATTGTGGTGCTTATATTTCCTATAATCTAGGAGATATTGCTTTAACCAGTTTCTATATCGATACCAGCCCATTAGCATCCTCTTTGTGTGCTCGCTGTGACAAACCTAAGTCTTACGTGAGTCGGTTTTGCTCTCGACGAGCAGTATTCGTTCGCCGGTGTGGAACATGTGGTCTTAAAAGTAGTTCGCCATGACTCGCAGCCATTTTCTTGTCTGGAGTTGGCGAGGTACTCAGAGACGCACTTTCTGCTGTCTTACTGATGTTGACAAGGAAGCTGATTTTGTTTGGCCGAGGTGCACGCCATTGAGCAGACACTGCAATGCGTGAGGGTTGGATGAGATGAATCAGTTTACTTTCGCATGATGAATGTTAGCTTTACATGGTGAGATTAGTTTGGGGATGTATTACGCCGTTAGTAGGTAGCCGACTGCGTGATTTAATACAGTGGAATAGGCGCTCAAAGGTTCCTATCATAAAACGCTTCGAATTTGATTATTGCATCAGTGATTCCATTATTCATTTCCGCACTATTACAAATTAACCGACGTTAATTTTTCATGCACTTTACGGTTTATTGTTTTTATAGAATAAAGGTTATACAGGGTGGTCTATTGATCGTGACCGGGCCAAATATCTCACGAAATAAGCGTCAAACGAAAAAACAACAAAGAACGAAGCTTGTCTAGCTTGAAGGGGGAAACCAGATGGCGCTATGGTTGGCCCGCTAGATGGCGCTGCCATAGGTTAAACGGATATCTACTGCGTTTTTTTAAAATAGGAACCGCAATTTTTTATTACATGTTCGTGTAGTACGTAAAGAAATATAAATGTTTTCGTTGGACCACTTTTTTCGGTTTGTGATAGATGGCGCTGTAATAGTCACAAACGTGTAAGTACGTGGTATCACGTAACATTCCGCCAGTGCGGACGGTGTTTGCTTCGTGATACTTTACCCCTGTTAAAATGGACCATTTACCAATTGTGGAAAAGGTCGATATCGTGTTGATGTATGGCTATTGTCCAGAATGAGATTTTCACTCTGCAGCAGAGTGTGCGTTGATATGAAACTTCCTGGCAGATTAAAACTGTGTGCTGGACCTAGACTCGAACTCGGGACCTTTGCCTTTCGCGGGCAAGTGCTCTACCAACTGAGCTACCCAAGCACGACTCACGCCCCGTCCTCACAGCTTTACTTCTGCCAGTACCTCGTCTCCTGCTTTCCAAACATTACAGAAGCTCTCCTGCGAACCTTGCAGAACTAGCACTCCTGAAAGAAAGGATATTGCAGAGACATGGCCTAGCCACAGCCTGGGGGATGTTTCCAGAATGAGATTTTCACTCTGCAGCGGAGTGTGCGCTGATATGAAACTTCCTGGTAGATTAAAACTGTTCGCAGGAGAGCTTCTGTAAAGTTTGGAAGGTAGGAGACGAGGTACTGGCGGAAGTAAAGCTGTGAGGACGGGGCGTGAGTCGTGCTTGGGTAGCTCAGTTGGTAGAGCACTTGCCCGCGAAAGGCAAAGGTCCCGAGTTCGAGTCTCGGTCCGGCACACAGTTTTAATCTCCCAGGAAGTTTTATGGCTATTGTGATCAAAACGCCCAACGGGCGTGTGCTATGTATGCTGCTCGGTATCCTGGACGACATCATCCAAATGTCCGGACAGTTCGCCGAATAGTTACGTTATTTAAGGAAACAGGAAGTGTTCATCCACATGTGAAACGTCAACCACGACGTGCAACAAATGATGATGCCCATGTAGGTGTTTTAGCTGCTGTCGCGGCTAATCCGCACATCAGTAGCAGACAAATTGCGTGAGTATCGGGAATCTCAAAAACGTCGGCGTTGAGAATGCTACATCAACATCGATTGTACCCGTACCATATTTCTATGCCCCAGGAATTGCATGGCGACGACTTTGAGCGTCGTGCACAGTTCTGCCACTGGGACGATGACAGATTTTTTGCACGGGCTCTGTATAGCGACGAAGCGTCATTCACCAACAGCGGTAACGTAAACCGGCATAATATGCACTATGGGGCAACGGAAAATCCACGATGGCTGCGACAAGTGGAACATCAGCGAGGCTCTGAGCACTATGGGACTTAACATCCATGGTCATCAGTCCCCTAGAACTTAGAACTACTTAAACCTAACTAACCTAAGGACAGCACACAACAGCCAGCCATCACGAGGCAGAGAAAATCCCTGACCCCGCCGGGAATCGAACCCGGGAACCCGGGCGTGGGAAGCGAGAACGCTACCGCACGACCACGAGATGCGGGCTACATCAGCGACCTTGGCGGGTTAATGTATGGTGCGGCATTATGGGAGGAAGGATAATTGACCCCATTTTATCGGTGGTAATCTAAATGGTGCAAAGTATGCTCATTTCCTACGTAATGTTCTACCGATGTTACTACAAGATGTTTCACTGCATGACAAAACGGCGATGAACTGTGTTTGTGGAGACGACCATCGACCTAGTGCTTCAAAAATGTGATTCACCCGAAGAGTCGACATCTCTCCATTGGCCTACGGTCGAATCCCGATGATCCCGTGCCCACTGCAATCGTAACTGACGATATCGTTGGGTCAACAGGTGAAGATACAGCGGTGGTCTGTTACAGAGCTCCATGTTCAACAATGTAGGGTGAACTGTGTGCTACGAAACACTTGTGCCTGCACCAGCAGTGTGCTCTTTCGGCAGAGATGCCACAGATCACCATCTATCCTACTTTGCAGATCATACAAGCCTCCGAGCCTCACGTTCTGTGAAGAGTCGTGGATGTCCAAACCTAGTGGTAGTTTCTCTGTCGTACTTCTTTCCGTAGATGATCATGACGGCAGCGTGTAAAAATTCGACCAGCATCGCCGTTTTCGAGATACTCGTTCAGAGGTTGTGCGTAATAATAACCTGTCCTTTGTCAAAGTCACTTATCTCAATGGATTTCCCCATTTGGGGCCCATATCTTCGCTAGGGTGATATCGCGTTTGCGTCTGCTCCACTTACATAATTTTGTTACCGCGTCACGAGTCAGCAACTCCACCAGGCGGCATCAAACGCAATGTTTTGGCTTATCAGTGTATTCTTCCTTAAACTCACGTCTTACGAACTCATTTTCCAGAATCATACACTACTGGCCATTAAAATGGCTACACCACGAAGATGACATGCTACAGTCGCGAAAATTAACCGACAGGAAGAAGATGCTTTAATATGCAAATGATTAGCTTTTCAGAGCATTCACACAAGGTTGGCGCCGGTGACGACACCTACAACGTGCTCACATGAGGAAAGTTTCCAACCGATTTCCCATACACAAACAGCAGTTAACCGGCGTTGCCTGGTGAAATGTTGCAGGTCGTGGTTGACGTTTCACATGTGGCTGAACACCTCCTGTTTCCTTAAATAACGTAAGGAGGAGAAATGTGTACCATCACGTTTCCGACTTTGATAAAGGTCGGATTGTAGCCTATCGCGATTGCGGTTTATCGTGTCGCGACATTGCTGCTCGCGTGGGTTAGGAGAATATGGAATCGGTGGGTTCGGGAGGGTAATACGGAACGCAGTGCTGGATCCTAATGGCCACGTATCACTAGCAGTCGAGATGACAGGCATCTTATCCGCATGGCTGTAACGGATCGTGCAGCCACGTCTCGATCCCTGAGTCAACAGATGGAGACGTTTGCAAGACAACGTTTGGAGCAGCATGGACTATCAGCTCGGAGATCGTAGCTGCGTAGGTGCGTCACAGACAGGAGCGCTTGCGATGGTGTACTCAACGACGAACCTGGGTGCACGAATGGCAAAACGTCATTTTTTCGGATGAATCCAGGTTCTGTTTACAGCATCACGACGGTCGCATCCGTGTTTGGCGACATCGCGGTGAACGCACATTAGAAGCGTGTATTCGTCATCTCCATACTTGCGTATCACCCGGCGTGATGGTATGGGGTGCCATTGGTTACACGTCTCGGTGACCTCTTGTTCGCATTGACCGCACTTTGAACAGTGGACGTTACATTTCAGATGTGTTACGACCCGTGGCTCTACCCTTCATTCGATCCCTGCGAAACCCTACATTTCAGCAGGATAATGCACGACCGTATGTTGCAGGTTCTGTACAGGCCTTTCTGGATACAGAAAATGTTCGACTGCTGCCCTGGCCAGCATATTCTCCAGATCTCTCACCAATTGAAAACGTCTGGTCAATGGTGGCCGAGCAACTGGCTCGTCACAATACGCGAGTCACTACTCTTGATGAAGTGTGGTATCTTGTTGAAGCTGCATGGGCAGCTGTACCTGTACGCGCCATGCAGGCTCTGTTTGACTCAATGCCCAGGCGTATCAAGGCCGTTATAACGGCCAGAGGTGGTTGTCTGGGTAATGATTTCTCAGTCTCTATTCACCCAAATTGCGTGAAAATGTAATCACATGTCAGTTCTAGTATATCTGTCCAATGAATACCCGTTTATGATCTGCATTTCTTCTTGGTGTAGCAGTTTTAATGGCCAGTGGTGTATCTGTCGTATCTGGCGATTCCGCCTGGTTACCTATCACCCTGAAACACATCTGTGGCTGGCTGGTTGCCGCGCTGGTAGGCGTCCCCTACACGGACTACGCCGCGCTGCGTAGGTGCCAGACCACAGCAGCAACGTTTCCCGCCGTGTGCTCGAAGAACAACAGCAGCACAAGCTTTCCTCTGTGTACAGGCGAGACTCCAGTGGGCTCCGCCAGAGGCGCCATTATCGTGTGCCAGCCGATCGCGGCGCTGCAATTCGCGCCACTACATTACGTGAGCGCGTCACACGACCCGCACAGAAATCCATTCCCCGCATTACACAAGGCATAGCGCGCAGTCACACTACGTCGTATACACTGCTGATCCACCTAAAATCGAGAGGATACACCTAGCTCTATACGCTGATCACACGGCAATCTATTCTTGAGCAGGAACGCCGCACACCTACAGACAAAAGTCCAACGGACGTGCAGTGCACTATGCGAATGGGCAACGGAATGGGGCCTATCATTCGAAGCCACGAAAACTCAGGCACTAGCCATGTGCAGGCGACAACTGCCGCCCAACATACAAGCCGCGGAGATACAGGGTGTTTCAAAAATGACTGGTATATTTGAAACGGCAATAAAAACTAAACGAGCAGCGATAGAAATACACCGTTTGTTGCAATATGCTTGGGACAACAGTACATTTTCAGGCAGACAAACTTTCGAAATTACAGTAGTTACAATTTTCAACAACAGATGGCGCTGCGGTCTGGGAAACTCTATAGTACGATATTTTCCACATATCCACCATGCGTAGCAATAATATGGCGTAGTCTCTGAATGAAATTACCCGAAACCTTTGACAACGTGTCTGGCGGAATGGCTTCACATGCAGATGAGATGTACTGCTTCAGCTGTTCAATTGTTTCTGGATTCTGGCGGTACACCTGGTCTTTCAAGTGTCCCCACAGAAAGAAGTCACAGGGGTTCATGTCTGGCGAATAGGGAGGCCAATCCACGCCGCCTACTGTATGTTTCGGATAACCCAAAGCAATCACACGATCATCGAAATATTCATTCAGGAAATTAAAGACGTCGGCCGTGCGATGTGGCCGGGCACCATCTTGCATGAACCACGAGGTGTTCGCAGTGTCGTCTAAGGCAGTTTGTACCGCCACAAATTCACGAAGAATGTCCAGATAGCGTGATGCAGTAATCGTTTCGGATCTGAAAAATGGGCCAATGATTCGTTTGGAAGAAATGGCGGCCCAGACCAGTACTTTTTGAGGATGCAGGGACGATGGGACTGCAACATGGGGCTTTTCGGTTCCCCATATGCGCCAGTTCTGTTTATTGACGAAGCCGTCCAGGTAAAAATAAGCTTCGTCAATAAACCAAATGCTGCCCACATGCATATCGCCGTCATCAATCCTGTGCACTATATCGTTAGCGAATGTCTCTCGTGCAGCAGTGGTAGCGGCGCTGAGGGGTTGCCGCGTTTGAATTTTGTGCGGATAGAGGTGTAAACTCTGGCGCATGAGACGATACGTGGACGTTGGCGTCATTTGGACCGCAGCTGCAACACGGCGAACGGAAACCCGAGGCCGCTGTCGGATCACCTGCTGCACTAGCTGCGCGTTGCCCTCTGTGGTTGCCGTACACGGTCGCCCTACCTTTCCAGCACGTTCATCCGTCACGTTCCCAGTGCGTTGAAATTTTTCAAACAGATCCTTTATTGTATCGCTTTTCGGTCCTTTGGTTACATTAAACCTCCGTTGAAAACTTCGTCTTGTTGCAACAACACTGTGTTCTAGGCGGTGGAATTCCAACACCAGAAAAATCCTCTGTTCTAAGGAATAAACCATGTTGTCTACAGCACACTTGCGCGTTGTGAACAGCACACGCTTACAGCAGAAAGACGGCGTACAGAATGGCGCACCCACAGACTGCGTTGTCTTCTATATCTTTCACATCACTTGCAGCGCCATCTGTTGTTGAAAATTGTAACTACTGTAATTTCGAAAGTTTGTCCGCCTGAAAATGTACTGTTGTTCCAAGCATATTGCAACAAACGGTGTATTTCTATCGCTGCTCGTTTAGTTTTTATTGCCGTTTCAAATATACCGGTCATTTTTGAAACACCCTGTACGAGCAACACAGTGCCCTGGGAGTGACGACGGACGGCCACCTCATCTTGTGCCCTCATGTAGACGAGCTGCGAGAGAAAATCCTCCGTAGACTGAAGACGGTCCATCCACTACTGAATCATTGTCACTACCACTAAGAGTGGAAGTTCCTATACCTCACGCCAGTGTGACCTATCTTGGAGTACGCTGCAGTACTGTGGGGGCCGGCCGGAGTGACCGAGCGGTTCTAGGCGCTTCAGTCTGGAACCGCGCGACCGCTGTGGTCGCAGGTTCGAATCCTGGCTCGGGCATGGATGTGTGTGATGTCCGTAGGTTAGTTAGGTTTAAGTAGTTCTAAGTTCTAGGGGACTGATGGCCTCAGATGTTAAGTCTCACAGTGCTCAGAGCCATTTGAACCATTTAGTACTGCTGACTGTCACATCCAGAGACCCCAGAGAGAGCAAAACCGAGCACTCAATAGGGAGCTCCATCTGCCAACAGGGTTCACAATGGACGAACTTCACCAGCTGGCAGGGGTCTCCCTCCTGAGAAATCGCATTGGCTCCCATGTAGATGCTATTTTTCTTGACTTCCGGAAGGCGTTCGATACAGTTCCGCACTGTCGCCTGATAAACAAAGTAAGAGCCTACGGAATATCAGACCAGCTGTGTGGCTGGATTGAAGAGTTTTTAACAAACTGAACACAGCATGTTGTTCTCAATGGAGAGACGTCTACAGACGTTAAAGTAACCTCTGGCGTGCCACAGGGGAGTGTTATGGCACCTTTGCTTTTCACAATATGTATAAATGACCTACTAGATAGCGCCGGAAATTCCATGCCAGAAATTAAAATTGCTTCAACCGTTTAACCACAGTAGATCGTGAACGACTGGCGATCCAACTCGGAGGAAAAGTAACTTATGCTCATGTTGTAACGTATATGCAACAAATATGTAACGTAGCTACAACCAATATTGCCTACCTTCGTCTGTGAAACTGGACTCGATAAGCAACCTGAGCTATTAGTAAACGGAATCTAACCTGCATAACGCTGTGTGCGCGTTGTATGAGTGTCAGTTTCACTGTCATTTAAGCCCTCAAATGGCTCTGAGCAATATGCGACTTAACTTCTGAGGTCATCAGTCGCCTAGAACGTAGAACTAATTAAACCTAACTAACCTAAGGGCACCACACACAGCCATGCCCGAGACAGGATTCGAACCTGCGACCGTAGCGGTCGCTCCGTTCCAGACTGTAGCGCCTAGAACCACACGGCCACTCCGGCCTTTAAGCCCTCAACAGATGGTTACATGATACACATAAAACTAACATTTGGATGAGCTATCTGACTGCGTGTTTGAACGGGAATTTACAAGTGATACAGAAGCTGACTTGTGCAACGGAATTTACTGGACTAGAGTACATGACATGTTGTGGTGTGTCAGTGTCTCTGTTTTGGCCCTAAGTTTTAGACTCACCTCTTAAGATGAATGCTTTTTCCCTTGTGGTTTACAGCAATGCGCAGCAGCAGCTAAAGCTTACTGTTACTAAGAATTAATTTAATGAAGAGGAGTTTGCTTGGGTCCTGTTAACTACTAAATAACTTTTGAGAAGGGATTTCATTAATTAAGTCTATTTAAAACTTCAGAAACACCATGAACAAGTATTAATGATGACAATGACAAATAAAATTTGTCAGTAATGATTGAGTGCCCGATTAACAAATTATTTCAGTTTCAAAGTTACATTAACATTTAGTAACCACAGCATATTATTTAGGTGTGGAGAATAACTATTATTATTTGGAGGATAAGGAGGCTTCTTTCACTGACAAGAAAAATGTGATTATTGCAAACTCGGTCTAACAATCACGAGCCTAAGCATGCAATTGCACTTTACACCTTGATTGCGAATCTTACCTTGAAATCCATCTTCAAGCGTAGTTGAGCCATCTAAATCTCTCGTGGTATATAAACGAAATCAGGCCTTGAGTGTGGTAAGATCTGCCATCACCGACGTGAGGGCAGCGTGACGCGTCTTCTGTCTCAGAGCACTCGACCGACGCTGCTCTTTCCCTCTCGCAGACAGACCTCGTCTCACAACAATGCTTGGAATCGCGCTCCCTTGTTTCGCCCTCATATTGTTACTATCGATATCTGAGTGCTTACACAATGCAAAGAATAGCGTTAAGTTGGGTACATTGTTTTATGTAATGGAGAGTTCTGACACACTGCTTACAATGTTGTAACTAAAAATCAACTACTCAAAGTGAAAAAATGTCACGCATGGAACTTGTAAAAAATCAAATTCTGCATAAAGAGAGCTCCTACATTTTAAAAAACGATCACTTCCAAGCAGAGATAACAGTAAAAAAGTGAAAGTATTTGCAGCAATAAATTATTGCTAAGACTTTTTTGTTAAGTCAAGTAATTTTTTAATCCCAGATCATCCACGTTCCTCCAGTTATTCAGATTTAAGGGCAGTTTAGTTAGGTATCTATCTACATACCTAGATAGTTAGCTCTATTTATTAACTCAATTTTTCAAGTAGGTTATGTGCAGTCCGTACCAGGTCGGGTTGACAGAGGAGATAGAGAAGATCCAAAGAAGAGCGGCGCGTTTCGTCACAGGGTTATTTGGTAAGCGTGATAGCGTTACGGAGATGATTAGCAAACTCAAGTGGCAGAGTCTGCAAGAGAGGCGCTCTGCATCGCGGTGTAGCTTGCTGTTCAGGTTTCGAGAGGGTGCGTTTCTGGATGAGGTATCGAATATATTGCTTCCCCCTACTTATACCTCCCGAGGAGATCACGAATGTAAAATTAGAGAGATTCGAGCTCGCACGGAGGCTTTCCGGCAGTCGTTCTTCCCGCGAACCATACGCGACTGGAAGAGGAAAGGGAGGTAATGACAGTGGCACGTAAAGTGCACTCCGCCACACACCGTTGGGTGGCTTGCGGAGTATAAATGTAGATGTAGATGTAGATGTAGGTTGTCAATAAGGCACTGTGCAAGCTGGTGGTGTGGGCTGAGTTTACATGGAATGGACTGCGCCCTATAATTGAACTGAAACGATCATTGACTGGAAATGCTTACGTTCGGCTACTTGCAGACCATTTGTAGCGATTCATTGACTTTTATGTTACGAAACAACGATGGAATTTTGATGGATGACAACGCGTCGTGTCACTGGGTCACAATTGTTCTCGACTGGTTTGAAGAACATTCTGGACAGTTCGAGAGAATGATTTGACCACCCAGATCGCCCGACATGAATTCCACCGAACATTTATGGGAAATAATCGAGATGTCAGTTGGTGTACAAAACCTTGCACCGGCATCACTTCCTCATTTATGGATGGTTATAGAGGCAGCATTGCTCAATATTTCTGCAGGAGTGTATACCGGAGATCCTTGCGAGTCCGTCTAGTACATAAAATACATTACAATACACATGTATTAAATGGCAATAACAAATCATAACAGTAGCTTATACAGACTACGTGATTCGAACTGGAGTCAGGTATACAAGGCAAGACGATATTATACAAAAATGTATCTTCACACAACTACAGGATTTCAAATTTGAAGTCGTATGATAAACTATAGGAGTATATCGTTGAAGCGACAGCAAAGAAGCTGCCAGAAGCTTCTACACAACAGCATGCTGGCCTCAGGACAGTACAGATGCAGTCCTCGCACTAATTTTTAAGACTGGAACACATCCTACGACCAGCACAGAGACAGAAGCGATGACACTGTCTGCGGGACCTGACCATCATTTTGCGGGACAATGCTCAAGCACGCACAACGAAAGCTGTTACTAATTTGTTTGACTGATGGGGCTGCTTAAGTGCTATACCACCTACTGCACTCCCCTAGCTTAAGCCCTCGTGAGTTCAACTCGATCTCCAAACTGAAGCAAACACTTCGCGGCATTCGCTTCAGAACTGCTACAAATTCGTCGGGCAGTAGACCGTGCCGCTCGAACTGTCAACACAACTGGCACAGCTAAGAGTATCCTACGACTTCCACATCGCCGGCAACGGGTTACGCGCAATGCTGGTGACTACTTTGAAGGTCAGTAAAACTTTGAAACACGTATCTATTTTGTACGAGCTGTAAATAAGTAATTGCCACTATTAAAGTTCCAATCCTCGTATTAGAAAAAAACGTAATCATAAGTAATGAAATAAATAATTTGAGCCATAGATGTAGCCACGGCTGTATAAATATTTTATGCAGACGCTGGAAACATTTCAAGATTTTTTATCGTCATATTTTTGGCGGAATAAGAGGCAGCTTTTGTTTTCTAGGTATTGTCCAGATCGGACGAATTCTAGCACACCGCCATTAATACTACATTATTTCATTAATATATTCGCGAGTTGCAACCAATCGGCACTCGTAACTGCATAATGCAAAGCCTGCACTCGCATATGCATAATGCAAATCTCAATGTAAGTGTCGTAATTTAATTGTATTTTATTTCAGAATATGCTGTTATTACTAACCTATGTATGTTTTATTTTGTATCTTTGGTCATTGTAAGATTGTCGGGTGACTTGTCATGGCAAAAAGTTCCGTACTTCTAAGCATAAAGTCGTCCAGCTCGAGCCACCGTCGTCTTCGGGTGCTGTCTTATTGCGAAGTCCGATTATAGTGAAAACACAGGAGACGCACGGTTAAAAATACATGAACGGACCCTTAACAGAAAAAACCATGTTCAAGCGCCGAGAGTTTGTATGAAACATATTTTAAGAATCCGTAAACTTAATTGATCTCTGATTCTCGAGTTTCTCCCGGCGTATTTGATAATCAAAATATCCACGGGTGTGCTGCCGGTCTATAGTGTCCAACGGGCACAATATTTCGGCGATCTTACATGTTGCCATCACGGCAGACAGAGCCATCACACCGACGTCATCTCAGACGCCGCCGCAATCTGTTCCACCGCGCGACCGTGGCGCGGGGCGCGGACGGCGGAGGGAGCGCGCCGCGGGCGGAGGGTATTTAAATCGGCCGCCGCCGCGACCGAACCCAGTTCCCTCTGAGCAGCCATAGCGTACGGATCTCCGTGCCGGCACGTTCACAGGAGCTCAGTCCGTCAGTTCACCTGATGATGGCGACATGTATGATCGCCGAAATATTGTGCCCGTTGGACACTATAGACCGGCAGCGCACCCGTGGATATTTTGATTCATTGATCTCTATTTAATATTCATTATTATAATTCACTGTATTGTCTCGATCCAGATACGAAAGAATTAAATTAAATGTGGCACGCTAAAAGTGTCACTTAAGGAATGCAATTTTTTTATTGTTGTTGTTGACAAAGGGGACTCTCCATACTGTAAATCACAGATTTTGATGTGCTTTAAATATGTTGTAGAGGCATTTATCCTGAGTACCTGGCTATCCGGTTTTTTAGCGACGGGCCTTGGTTTTTGAGAAAACCGATTTTGAAGTTGGTTGCGCATATTCTATACCCGTAACATTAGATGTGTTCAGAACAAGTCTGCGTAGCGCAGCGGTAAAGGTACACGGCTAACGCGCTGGAGGTACCATGTTCGAATCCTGCTCAAGTATTCTTTCATTTCTTCAAAATCGACAGAATTTTTCAATTTTATTTCAAAGAATATCAACAAACAGTGTAAGGTGTGTCAAATTATAAAGATATATTGAGTTATTAATTTTTTCAAATATTCATTCCATTTGTGGTTCGCAGTTGGAGTTCCAAATGTTCGTACAACGGTCGCTTCTTGTATTACCTGAACTCGATCTCCGCCCATTGTCGTTAAGCGATTCAAGAAAAAACATAAGATTCGGCAAAGTAAAATTACAAAGTTCGTCAACTCTAAAGAATTTGCGATGATGGACGAAGTTTTAGCAGCTGCCGAACAATTCCGCATACAAACGAGAATACTTATGGAGAATTTCGACCTTGACTTCGTAATCAACACTGATCAAACTGGCTGCCAGGATCAGGCAACGTATAACAGATCATTTTCGGAAAAAGGAACGAACACCGTTCTCGCCCGAAAAAAAGATTTAAGCAAGAATACTCATTCTTATAATGATGATGAAAACCATAATATCCTCAGGAAAGATGATCCCATATGTTTCTTTATGTATGCAAGAACCGTCCGGAAAATTTGGTCCTAACGTTCAAAAACGAGTAGACGAATTAACTGGGAAATACAGAAATGCAGTCGTGTCCTGCACGAAATCCGGGAAGTTCACGACACTGGTGTACGAAGAATTTTTGCGTTCCGTAATTCTTCCGTACGTGGGACAGAAAAAATTTTCGTACATTATCGATCTGTGGGGAGGGCAAACCAATTCAACTTTATACGATCATCTAATCTCTGATGAAAGGAAAGCGAACATCTGCACCCTAAAAGTGGTCCTACCACAGTGCACTCCTTATTGCAAGCCCTGCGATGTTAATTTTTACCGTCAGGTGAAAATCTTCAAGAAAATTATTCAGAATGCTCCCGACTTGATGAAAGACAACAGAGAGATCGCTTCTAGGGAAGATTCGATAAAATTATATTCGCTAATCCTACATCAATTCAGCGCACCTAATTTCGAAAGCATGATTACATACGCGTGGTTGGCATCGAAATTAGCGAATGAAATAGAAATCTTTTTGAATGAAAAAGAATTGTTTCCTGGTATCGCTCATGAAGAAACGGTGCGCCTGCAAGACGGTCGCTGTTAAAAAATGTGCGTGGTGCTGCGAAAATTTGAGTTTCGGTTGTTTCTATGATAAGTATCACCCACAATATTATTCTGGCATATCAAACAATGTCGACGATTAAAAATAAGATTTTGTAGTTTTTTGTAATTTTTCAAATTCTAAAGGTGGCAAGGATAAAATACAGGGAGCGAAAGGCTACTTACCATTTGTACAGAAACCAGATGGCAGTTATAAGAGTCGAGGGGCATGAAAGGGAAGCAGTGGTTGGGAAGGGAGTGAAACAGGGTTGTAGCCTCTCCCTGATGTTATTCAATCTGTATATTGAGCAAGCAGTAAAGGAAAGAAAAGAAAAATTCGGAGTAGGTATTAAAATCCATGGAGAAGAAATAAAAACTTTGAGGTTCGCCGATGACATTGTAATTCTGTCAGAGACAGCAAAGGACTTGGAAGAGCAGTTGAACGGAATGGACAGTGTCTTGAAAGGAGGATGTAAGATGAACATTAACAAAAGCAAAACGAGGATAATGGAATGTAGTCGAATTAAGTCGGATGATGCTGAGGGAATTAGATTAGGAAATGAACTGGCAATGGCAAGGAAAGCATTTCTGAAGAAGAGAAATTTGTTAACATCGAGTATAGATTTAAGTGTCAGGAAGTCGATTCTGCAAGTATTTGTATGGAGTGTCGCCATGTATGGAAGTGAAACAGGGACGATAAATAGTTTAGACAAGAAGAGAATAGAAGCTTTCGAAATGTGGTGCTACAGAAGAATGCTGAAGATTATATGGGTAGATCACATAACTAATGAAGAGGTATTGAATAGAATTGGGGAGAAGAGGAGTTTGTGGCACAACTTGACAAGAAGAAGGGACCGGTTGGTAGCTCATGTTCTGAGGCATCAAGGGACCACAAATTTAGCATTGGAGGGCAGCGTGGAGGGTAAAAATCGTAGAGGGAGACCAAGAGATGAATACACTAAGCAGATTCAGAAGGATGTAGGTTGCAGTAGGTACTGGGAGATGAAGAAGCTTGCACAGGATAGGGTAGCATGGAGAGCTGCATCAAACCAGTCTCAGGAGTGAAGACAACAACGACAACAACAACATTGTATGACAGAAAAAATTATATCTTTATAATTTCACACACCTTACACTGTTTGTTGATATTCTTTGAAATAAAATTGAAAAATTCTGTCGATTGTGAAGAAATAAAAGAGTACTTGAGTAGGATTCGAACATGGTACCTCCAGCGCGTTAGCCGTGTACCTTTACCGCTGCGCTACGCAGACTTGTTCTGAACACATCTAATGTTACGGGTATAGAATATGCGCAACCAACTTCAAAATCGGTTTTCTCAAAAACCAAGGCCCGTCGCTAAAGAACCTGATAGCCAGGTACTCAGGGAAAGTGCCTCTACGACATATTTGAAGCGCATCAAAATCCGTGATTTACAGTATGGAGGGTCCCCTTGTGAGTGGAGGGTGGGGGGGGGGGGAGGGGGCTGTCGTAATGCCAAGATGAGGTCACCCTTATTCTAGAAGCCACGGAATGAGACGGACGACACACGAGGAAAGTACGAGTGCTGTGTCAGATACCCGTCCAGACGCTGTCGATCACGAACCCTTTTAACCCTATGTCGCCTAAGGGGGGTGGGTTCGTTGATCCCACAATTTTTTTATGTTCCCTGTGCTTTTGCCAAAGTAACTTTCATACTACAATAACTCAAAGGGGAGTTATTGTTTGTTGACTATTTTATGAAACGTTAGTGTGAATATATTTTATAGAAAATTCCTGCTTTGAAAGAAAAAAATAAATAAACTTATTAAGGGTCCAACAACCCCCCCCCCCCCCCTTAGGCTTCCATGCTATAGAAAATTTCCCTTAGTAGGATTTTGTATTTCTCATCTCTACAACAATGCAAGTTAGTTTCTTGTTGGTTGGTATTCTTGATATTCACAACAATCGGTTTACTTTCAGAGGAAGTGATTGTTGATGTCAGTCAGCTGTTATTTATCTTGTAAACTTGCAGTGAATTAGTGCAGTTCCCTACTGTTCAGACCCAGACTTGGAAATGACGAAAAGAATACGTGACTCGCCCATAGAAAGAGTTCTTAATGAAATTTTAGATGAAGATTCTGACTCGGGGAGTGAAAGTGAATATGAGGATGGTGTTATGGAGTATGATTCAGATCAGGTAAATTATGTGGATGTTAGAGAAGATGAAGATAGTGCAGCTTCGGGCAGTGACCATCAGGATGTTATTGTGGCCAAGTGTGTAACCACACAGCCTAGAATTCCTCAGAGGTCTGTTGCTAATATAGTAAGAGAGCAGGCAGGAGTAACCTGGAGAAGCCTTGAAATTACTTCTTACGCCAGACATGATGGATGTTATTGTAAAACATTCAAATGAAGAGGCAGTTAGGCGAAATGTTACTTTGAATAATGAGAAAGACTTGTATGCCTTTATAGGAATCCTGATAATTATGGGGGCAAATAAGGACAATTCTGTCAGTGTACTCGATCTTTGGTCAGACCTAATGGGTCGGCCAGTTTACAAGGGTATTATGGCAAGAGAATGTTTCATGGAACTTATTGCAATCATAAGGTTTGATGACAAAAGTACTCGCCAGCTAAGAAGGGAAACAGACAAGTTCACAGCAATCCGCGATGTTTTCAACAAAGTGAATGATAGGTGTCCACTACCGAATAAACCAGGGGTCCACCGCACCATTGATAAGATACTCAGCTTGTTTAGAGGGCGCTGCCACTTCAAAGTATTTATGAAGGATAAACCAGGCAAGAATGGCATACGCATGATGTCCGATGCAGTTGACAGATACGTCTTGAATATGGAACCCTATGCAGGTAATGTTCAGAATTTGTCGAAAGAAGAGCGGGGTTCAGCAGCTGTCGTCAAATGTCTGGTAGCACCTGTGAAAAATACTGGTCGAAATATTACTACAGACCGATACTACACATCGGTGAATTTTGCGGAAGAGTTATACCAAGACTACAAAGTTACTACAGTAGGAACTCTCCAGTCAAACAGGAAGCATATTCCAGACATAATGAAGAACACGTCAAATCGAGAGCTATATTCATCAATGTTCTTGTTCACAGACCCATCAACAGGTAGGCCTCCAGTAACTTTGGTGTCCTAAATAGCAAAAACGAAACCAAGTAAAAACTTACTGATGTTGTCAACAATGTTCCAAGATAAAGGCACTGTTGCAGGAGAGAAGAATAAAAACGAGATAATGCATATTATAATAATACCATTGATCAAATGGCGCGTATGTACACCTGCAAGAGGGGAACAAAAAGATGGCTATCTGTATTTTACTCTCTCATCGACATTTGTGCTATCAATGCAACCACCATATTCATCCAGCAACATCCAAGATGGAATGAAAATAAACATAACAAACAGAAACTTTATCTTCTGCAAGCTGCGATGGAACTAGTGAAATTGCTGGTAGAAGAAAGAAGTGCCAATGCAAGAGCGTTATCTAACCAAACTGTTCAATCAATGGAAACTATCCTACAAAAGAAAATCAAAGAAGTGACAACAGAAGCACATCAGCCTCCTGCAGGGAAAGGTCGGTGCCATATTTGTGTAAGAGACGCTAAAACAAAGAAGCAGAAGTACAACAATCTAAGCAAACCAAAACAGTATTGTGGACAGTGTCATAAACATGTGTGTCACACACATTCAGAAAAAATTGTGAAGTGTGTCTCTTGCCCTGAAGTTGAGTACTCAGAGTAGTCTATTGTATATGAACACATCTGTATTTTGTATTCTAATATGTCAATTTTTTATTCACTCAATCCAATATTTATAACAATTAACAACATTGTAAGACGTCATGGTCTCCTGACCTTCATTGCTTACATATTCTGCCCTCACAATCATATTCCGCGCATCAAGACACTTCATTCGAACCCAAACTCGATAAGATAAAGTCAATGTTGTATGAATTCATGTAATGCAATGCAATGCAATTAACAAGTAAGCACACCATGGTTGAAATACTCGAGGCTGGCGTACACACGTACATTCCAGACATAACGATCACAGAAGCTTTTAGTTCAGGAGAGAAACCGCACAACTGGATGCCGGTCTCTTCAGAGGACGACCCAGCCTATGTCGGCCGGTGACCACCCGTGTAGCGGACAGCGTGGGCCCGAGTGAAAGGGGGGAACAACTCCGGGTTTGGCTTAAAAGCAAATTCCGCTACATTGTGTGGGAGTGGCCAGCCTATGCATTCATCACACATAGCACGCAGTTTCAGAGATTTTCACAGGGAGGCAGCAATCGCCAAATGCCAATTCTACAGGGGTCCGGATTGGTCACCTTAAACGGAACGTCATTCTCCCATTTTAGAAGAGGAATGCTGATTGGCAGACAATATTTCTGATGCCTGGAGCTAAAGGAATAATGGAAGAGACCGAAAGATATACCCCTTCACGTCTGGCGTGGAGAGGCGCCGTTCCGTTGTCGCTCTTGGAGCGAAGAACAAGTCTCTCCTCAGTACTTCACTGGGAGAGCACCTCTGTCGAGAGTGAATCGAAGTGCTACTCTATATTGAGTCCTTGCAATTAAACGTTGTTCACTGTGTTGGCCGACACACTTATTGTGTGGTGTGAACGGACAGAGTTATAGTTAAACACCTGCGAGCGAATTTTGAGTGGCATCGCGGTGGACTGGTTATCTGACCGGTGTACCACGCCAATAGTTAGACTAGGGGTGAATAGGAATCTTTGACTTCATCAAGGCATAGGGAGAGTTTGATTGGCGAAGGTCAATCCAGATAGAACGAGAGTTATCTTTTTTGTCAGCAGCGAGCGGCGCAGACAGCAGTCATCGCAGCTTACGGTATTGTGCGGTACAGCTATTGCGAGCTCCATATTTCCTCCACAACAGTACACTTCACTGCATTTCACACGTGACAGCCTCGAACGTACCTAGCAACATTCCAAAGGATAATTATTCAAGTTGAGTAGGCGCGCCTCACAGCCATTCTGCCAAGTCAACAACCATCTTAAACTTTGTATAGAAATTTCATTAGCGAATCCAATCCTTGAGAGGTAACTTCACATTCCGAAAAGAACTAGGATATAACTTGTTCAATTCATAACTAAAAGTGCCAGTGTGCAGAACTTTTGCAAAATAAATAATTACTTTCGTTAGTTTCATGTTTTTCTTACACTAACTCGCACTACACCAGTACCCAAGTATCCCACCAGTTACATAAGACATTTTGTGAATGTTTGTGTCATTTCCTTACAGCGGACGACTCCAGAAGATATTTATTGCTGAAAGTTTTTCAGGCATTTCTCTTTAGAACGTTAGGAGCGTCTGCCTGACTTCTGTAGTAGTGTGGGGGTGGAAACTGCATCTCGCAGGAGCCACGTTGTGCAGAATAACAGATTAAGCGATGCCTTAGTTAAAATACATAAACCATTTTGAAAGTTGTAATTTTTCGTCAGTAACCTTATTTAATACCTGTGGGCTCACAGAACCCCCCCCCCCCCTCCCAACCTTTTTAGACATCCAAGTTAGAAAAAAAGGCTCGGGCGTCCTAGGGTTAAGTGAGAAAACCTGTGTGCGACGTTAGCGAGTGGTATCTGTTGCAGTCGCGGTGCGAGGGTAATTACTCGGAAGTGAAGTGACGAGTGCGATGTAATGGAGGCGATTTGTCGCTGACGGGTGGGCGGGCGGCCGTTCTGCTCTCAGAGCGGCGAGTTGCCGCTTTTAGGCGGCGCCAACCGGAGCTGCAGAACCGGTCCGCCGCGGAGGCGTAATAGAAAGTCGCGAGCGGCGGCGAGCGGCCAGCTGTGACGCAACGCGCTGGCCGCGCGGGGTGTCAAGTTCGCGGCAAGAGGAGCGGGCTATACGGAAGCGAAGGGAAGTGCAGAGCCAGCCGCCGCGCTGGTACGCGTCCGCTAGCGACCTTGCGCCGGGCAGACGTTTCGCGCAAGGCTGGGAAATGCGACGTCGGCGACCTGTGAAGCCTCCACGTGCGGTCGTACACCAGCCTAACCACAGTCCACACAATGAGTCACGAAACTCCCTCATTTTCTCTGCAAGTTCGCTACTGCAGCGCAGCCAGGCGCTCTGCCTATATACACTACTGGCCATTAAATTGCTACACCACGAAGATGACGTGCTACAGACGCGACAGGGATAAGATACTGTGATACGCAAATGATTACCTTTTCAGAGCATTCACACAAGGTTGGTGCCGGTGGCGACCCCTACAACGTCCTGACATGAGGAAAGTTTCCAACAGATTTCTCATACACAAGCAGCAGTTGACCGGCGTTGCCTGGTGAAACGTTGTTGTGATGCCTCGTGTAAGGAGGAGAAATGCGTACCATCGCGTTTCCGGCTTTGATAAAGGTCGGATTGCAGCCTATCGCGATTGCGGTTTAGCGTATCGCAACATTGCTGCTCGCGTTGGTCGAGATCCAATGACTGTTAACAGAATATGGAATCGGTGGGTACGAGAGGGTAATACGGAACACCGTGCTGGATCCCAACGGCCTCGTATCACTAGCAGCCGAGATGACAGGCACCTTATCTGCATGGCTGTAACGGATCGTGCAGCCACGTCTCGATCCCTGAGTCAACAGATGGCGAAGTTTGCAAGACAACAATCATCTGCACGAACAGTTCGACGACGTTTGCAGCAGCATGGACTATCAACTCGGAGACCGCGGCTGCGGTTACCCTTGACACTGCATCACAGACAGGAGCGCCTGCGATGGTGTACTCAACGACGAACCTGGGTGCACGAATGGCAAAACGTCATTTTTTCGGATGAATCCAGGTTCTGTTTACAGCATCATGATGGTCACATCCGTGTTTTGCGACATCACGGTGAACGCACATTGGAAGCGTGTATTCGACGTCGCCATACTGGTATATCACTCGGCGTGCCATTGGTTACGCTTCTCGGTCACCTCTTGTTCGCATTGGCGGCACTTTGAACTGTGGACGTTACATTTCAGATGGCTCTACCCTTCATTCGATCCCTGCGAAACTCTACTTTTCAGTAGGATAATGCACGACCGCATGTTGCAGGTCCTGTATGGGCCTTTCTGGATACAGAAAATGTTCGACTGCTGCCCTGATCAGCACATTCTCCAGATCTCTCATCAACTGAAAACGTCTGGTCAATGTTGGCCGAGCAACTGGCTCGTTTCAATACGCCAGTCACTACTCTTGATCAACTGTGGTATCGTGTTGAAGCTGCATGGGCAGCTGTACCTGTACAGGCCATCCAAGCTCTGTTTGACTCAATGCCCAGGCGTATCAAGGCCGTTATTACTGCCAGAGGTGGTTGTTCTGGGTACTGATTTCTCAGGATCTATGCACCCAAATTGCGTGAAAATGTAATCACATGTGAGTTCTAGTATAATATATTTGTCCAGTGAATACCCGTTTATCATCTGCATTTCTTCTTGGTGTAGCAAGTTTAATGGTCAGTAGTGTACATAGACTCTGATACGACTGCGTATCATGTTTCAGCAGTGGATAAGCACTATCAAAATACAGAAAAGATCGGATTTCCGAGCTTATTGTGGCAATGTGAACTTGAATGGCGTTTCACACTAAAGAAACTGGCACACGTGCGTAATACCGTGTAGGGCCCCTGTGCACACGACTTGGCATGGACGCGACTAATGTCTCAGGTAGTACTGGAGGGAATTGGCACCAAGAATCGTGCAAGGATATCCATAAATCCGTAAGAGTACGAAGGGGTGGAGATCTCTTCTGAACAGCACGCTGCAAGGCATTCCAGAAATGCTCAATAATGTTCATGTGTGGCAAGTTTGGTTCCAGTGGAAGTGTTTAAACTCGGAAGAGTGTTCCTGGAGCCACTCTGTAGCAATTCTGGACATGTGGGGTCTCGCATTGTCCTGCTGGAATTGCCCAAGACCGTCGGAATGGACGAAGGACATGAACGGATGCAGGTGATCAGATGCTTACGTACGCGTCACCTGTCAGTCGTATGTAGACGCATCAAGGGTCTCATATCATTCCAGCTGCACACGCCCATTACAAAGCCGCCACCAGCTTGAACAGTCCCCTGCTGACATGGAGTCCATAGATTTCTGGGGTTGTCCCTTTACCCGTACACGTCCATCCGCTCGATACAATTCGAAACGAGACTCGTCCGACCAGGCAACATGTTTCCAGTCATCAACAGTCGAATGTCGGTATTCACAGGCCCCGGTGAGGCGTAAAGCTTTGTGTCGTGCAGTTGTCGAGGATACACGAGTGGGCGTTCGCCTCCGAAAGCCCATGTCGATGATGTTTCGTTGAATGGCCCACCACTCAAATCTGCACCAGCATGCGGAAGGGTTGACTTCTGAAACGTTGAACGATTCTCTTCAGTCGTCGTTGGTCCGTTCTTGCAAGATCGCCGCGCGGTATTAGCCGAGCGGTCTCAGGCGCTGCAGCCATGGACTGTGCGGTTGGTCCTGGCGGAGGTTCGACTCCTACCTCGGGCATGGGTGTGTGTGTGTTTGTCGTGAGGATAATTTAGGTTAAGTACTGTGTAAGCTTAGGGACTGATGAACTCAGCAGTTAAGTCCCATGGTATTTCACACACATTTGAACATTTCTTGCAGGATCTTTTCCCGCCCACAGCGATGTCGGAGTTTCGATGTTTTACGGGATACCTGATATGCACGGTTCACTCGTGAAATAGTCGTACGGGAAAATTCCCATGCCATCGTTAGCTCGGAGATGCTGTGTCGCATCGCCCGCTCGCCGGCTACGACACGACAAATCTTGATAAACTGTCATTGTAGCAGCAGTAACAGATCTAACAACTGCGCCAGACACTTGCTGTCTTACATAGGCGTTGCCGAACGCAGTGCCGTATTCTGCCTGTTTACTTATTCGAATGCGCATGCGTGTACTAGTTTCTTTGGCGCATATACAGGGTCGTCCTTTGATAGTGACCGGGCTAAATATCTCACGAAATAAGCATCAACGAAAAAAACTACAAAACTCGTCTAGCTTGAAGGGGGAAACCAGATGGTGCTATGGTTGGCCCGCTAGATGGCGCTGCCATAGGTCAAACGGATATCAACTGCGTTTTTTTTTTAAATACGAACCCTCAATTTTTTATTACATATTCTTGTAGTACGTAAAGAAATATGAATGTTTTAGTTGGACCACTTTTTTCGCTTTGTGATAGATGGCGCTGTAATAGTCACAAACGTATAAGTACGTGGTATCACGTAACATTCCGCCAGTGCGGACGGTATTTGCTTCGTGATACATTACCCGTGTTAAAATGGACCGTTTACCAATTGCAGAAATGGTCGATATCGTGTTGATGTATGGCTATTGTGATCAAAATGCCCAACGGCCGTGTGCTATGTATGCTGCTCGGTATCCTGGATGACATCATCCAAGTATCCGGACCGTTCGCCGGATAGTTACGTTATTTAAGGAAACAGGAAGTGTTCAGCCACATGTGAAACGTCAACCACGACATGCAACAAATGATGATGCCCAAGTGCGTGTTTCAGCTGCTGTCGCGGCTAATCCGTACATCAGTAGCAGGCAAATTGCGCGAGAATCGGGAATCTCAAAAACGTCGGTGTTGAGAATGCTACATCAACATCGATTGCACCCGTACCATATTTCTATGCACCAGTTATTGCATGGCGATGACTTTCAACGTCGTGTACAGTTCTGCCACTGGGTACAAGAGAAATTACGGGACGATGACAGATTTTTTGCACACGTTCTATTTAGCGACGAAGCGTCATTCACCATCAGCGGTAACGTAAACCAGCATGAAAGGGACCTGTATAGAGGTCGTGGTTTCATTGTGTGAGGTGGGATTATGATTGGTGCACGTACACTCCTGCATGTCTTTGCCATTGGGACTGTAACAGGTCAGGCTTATCGAGACGTCATTTTGCGCCAGTTTGTTCGCCTTTTCAGGGGTGCAGTGGGTCCCACCTTCCTCCTGGTGGATGATAACGCACTGAAACAGATGAGGTGTATCGGGACGCCAATTTGCACCATTGCGTCCGCCTTTTCAGTGGTGCAGTGAGTCCCACCTTCCTGCTGATGGATGATAACGCATGGCCTCACCGAGCTGCCATCGTGGAGGAGTATCTTGAAACAGAAGATATCAGGCGAACTGAGTGGCCTGCCTGTTCTCCAGACCTAAGCCCCATCGAGCACATCTGGGATGCTCTCGGTCGACGAATCGCTGCACGTCTTCAAACCCCTACGACACCTCAGGAGCTCCGACAGGCACTGGTGCAAGAATGGGAGGCTATACCCCAGCAGCTGCTCGACCACCTGATCCAGAGTATGCCAACCCGTTGTGCGACCTGTGTACGCGTTCATGGTGATCATATCCCATACTGATCTTGGAGTACATGCGCAGGAAAGAATGGCGTTTTGTAACACATGTGTTTCGGGACGGTTTTCTCAGCTTATCACCAATACCGTGGACTTACAGATCTGCGTCGTGTGTGTTCCCTATGTACCTACCCTATCAGCGACGGATTTGTGTAGTGCCACGTTGTGTGGCACCACATTCTGCAATTATCCTTAATTTATGAGCATGAGTGTATTTAGCTTTTACAGCAAGATAAGTTATTACTGAAGAAGTTAACTATGACAATGGAATATAAAGATAGTCACTTGTTTAGTGAGTGATAAGGTCTTGTATTACGTCACATAAATTGAATTTGCTGCGAACTAAGGATGAAAAGTAACAGGCAGATTCTATAGTTCCAGATTTTTTAAAAGCTCTTGTCACAGAGCCGCACTGCAGACTGTTAACGAAGTTACGAGCATATGGAATAGATTCCCAGATATGTAAATGGCAGAAGGACTTCTTCAGTAATAGAACCTATTACGTTGTCCTCGACGCCGAGGGTGCATTAGAGACAAGGAGATCATCAGGAGTGCCCCGGGCAAGTGTGATATGACTGCCATTATTTTCTACATTCACGAATGTTCTGGTGGACGGGGTGGCCTGCAATCTGCTCTCGTTCGCTGATGCTTTGGTGTACGGGAAGGCGCCGTCTTTGATTGACTGTAGTTGGACTCAAGATAACTTAGACAAAATTTCTAGTTGGTGTGATGAAGCTCCAAATGTAGGAGAATGTGAGTTAATGCTGTTGAGTAGGAAAAACAAACACGTAATGTTCAGCTTTAGTAGTGTGCTGGTGGACATAGCAACGGTAGTTAAATATCCAGGCGTAACATTGTAAAGCGATATGAGGTGAGCATGTAAAGATTGTAGTAGGGAAGGTGAATGGTCGACTTCGGTTTATTGGGAGAATTTTAAGAAAGTCTGGTTCATCTGTCAAGGAGACTGCAAACACGACGCTAACGCGAACCATTCTTGAGTACTGATCTAGTGTTTGGGATCTTACCAGATCAGAGTAAAGAAGACATCGAAGCAATTCAGAGACGGGCTGCTACATTTTTTACCAGTAGATATCTTAGGTGTTGCGAAACATCTCAAATCACTCAAGAAAGTCTTCCGGTCCAGATGGTATACCAGTGAGGTTCCTCTCAGAGTATGCAGACACAATAGCGCCTTTATTAGCAATCATATACAACCGCTCACTTGACGAAAGGTCTGTTCCTAAAGACTGGAAAGTAGCACACGTCACTCCAATATTCAAGAAAGGAAATAGGAGTAACCCACTGAATTACAGACCCATATTACTGACCTCAATTTGCAGTAGGTTTTTGGAGCTTATACTGTACTCGAACATTATGAATGATCTAGAAGAAAATGACTTATTGATACATAACCAACAAGGATTCAGAAAATATCGTTCTTGTGCAACACAGCTAGCTCTTTATTCCCATGAAGTAATGAGTGTTGTCGACGAGGGATCTCAGATAGATTTCCTATTCCTAGATTTCCAGAAGGCTTTTGATACCATTGGAGATATGAATTAAACAACGCCTTCAGTCACAACTGTTACGTGTTTTATTAACTACACGATGCATTTCGGACCCTGTTGGTCCATCATCAGGTGTAATTTGTCTTAATACATGTTTTATTTCTTCTCCTGAATGAGGTGAAATGCATATTCCTGTCTCGAAAAGGTTTAACGTTAGGTTATGAATTTCGTAACTCGAATGCGGAAAATATGTGCAAAATAGTGGAAAACGAGCAGTGTAAACTTACCACATAATCCAAGGAAAGCATTTTTAACGTTTCAGTACCGGCAAACATTATTTTCTCCGTCGTTTTAGAACATGTCACTTCATTCAAGATGTACATTTGCACACACATGTTTATAAATCTGGATACTGTTCCTCACAAGCGACTATTAATCAAACTGCGTGCATATGAAGTATCGTCTCAGTTGTGTGACTGGATTCGTGATTTCCTCTCGGAGAGGTCACAGTTCGTAGTGATAGACGGTAAATCATCGAGTAGAACAGAAGTGATATCTGGCGTTCCGCAAGGTAGTGCCATAGGCCTTCTGTGTTCTTGATTTACATAAATGATCTAGGTGATAATCTGAGCAGCCCACTTACATTGCTTGCAGATGACGCTGTAATTTACCGTCTTGTAAAATCATCATACGATTAATTCAAATTACAAAATGATCAAGAGAGAATTTCTGTATGGTGCGAAAAGTGACAATTAGCACTAAACAAAGAAAAGTGCGAGGTCATCCACATGGGTACTAAAGGAAATCCGATAAATTTTGGTTATACGATAAATCGCACAAATCTAAGGACTGCCAATTCGACTAATTACCTGGGAATTACAGTTACGAGGAACGTAAACTGCAAAGACCACATAGATGATATTGTGGGGAAGGCGAAGCAAAGACTGCGTTTTGTTGGCAGAACACTTAGAAGATGCGACGAACCCACTGAAGAGACAGCCTACGTTACACTTGTCCGCCCTCTGCTGGAATATTGCTGCGCAGTATGGGATCCTTACCAGGTGGGATTGACGGAGGACATCGAAAAAGTGCAGAGAGGGGCAGCTCGGTTCGTGTTATCGCGCAATAGGGGTGAGAGTGTCACTGATATGATACGCGAGTTGGGGTGGGAGTCACTGAAACAAAGGCGATTTTCTTTTCGGCGAGATCTATTTCAATCAAATGGTTCAAATGGCTCTGAACACTATGGGACTTAACTTCTGAGATCATCAGTCCCCGAGAACTTAGAACTACATAAACCTAAGGACATCACACACATCCATGCCCGAGGCAGGATTCGAACCTGAGACCATAGCAGTCGCGCGGTTCCAGACTGTAGCGCCTAGAACCGCTCGGCCACTACTGCCGGCGAAATTTAAATCACCAACTTTCTCTTCCGAATGCGAAAATATTTTGTTGACATCCACCTACGTAGGGAGAAATGATCATCATAATAAAATAAGAAAAATCAGAGCTCGAACGGAAAGATTTAGGTGTTCCTTGTTTCCACGCGCCTTTCGAGAGTGGAATGGAAGAGAATTAGTACGAAAATGGTTCGCTGAACAACCCCCGTGCCAGGCATTTAAATGTGAATTGCAGAGTAACCATGTAGATGTAGATGTAGATGAGTATGTTCTAAGAACCGAGATGCTTAGGCAGCTGAAATGGGAATACCTGGAGGGAAGGCGGATGGTCTTTTCGAGAAACTGACTGCAGAACGATGGTCTTTTCGAGAAACTGACTGCAGAACGATTCTGCTGCCTCCAACGTACATTTCGCGTAAGAATCACGAAGACAAAAGGAATCAGGGCTCATACGGACGCATAGTGACAGTCGTAATACTAGGGCCCGTGTTGCCCGACTTCCCAACTTTAACTGCACAGCCTTATTGTCCACAATCAATTACTGATAAGAAATTTGTTTAAAACAAGTCAAACACTCTTAAGAAATGAGACTACATTAAAATGCCCTATACATCCTCTCGCCAAGCCGCCTGCGGAACGACTGACTCCGCGACAGGAAGTGCCGCTGGACCCCTGCAGCGGTCTTATCAGTGTTGCGCAACTTCCGCTAGTTTGATTTTCCAGAAACACGGGCTAAGTAATATATAGGAACGCTGTGACACCAAGCGCTCACAGAGTTTAAGTCCCAATCAAGGTCACGCGCTATAAGAAGCGTAACATGTATAACAGGTAATACCCACCCACCATCCCCACTCCTAACAAAGTACACCACCCGTAAATTATTAGTATTATTTAATTAAGTTATTTAAGTAGCTTATTTAATAATAATGATAAGATAAGAAATACTTTAAGTTCAATGCTCATCTACACATTTTTATCACATTCTGAACACGGTGCCTCACAGAGAATCCCAGAATATCCCAGAGAGAATCCCAGAGTGACCCAGAGAGCATCCCAGAATGCCCCTGAGTGCTAAAACACTAAGAAGAATCGCTTCTCGGCTTTTGGCAAGATCAATGTGTAGTCGCTCTATTTGGGAGAGGAACAAGAAAGGGAATGAGTGGTACAGAGTACCCTCCGCCAAACGCCGTGGCCTGCGGAGTATGTATGTAGATGCAAGAGATGCTGATTTGTTGTCGGTCAATTAGAATTAAAGCCGGCGTCTCCGTGAAGGTCGTACCAGACGTCCCTTCCACCTGGCGGTAAACAAGTCTAATAAGAGGACGGAGCGCCCTTGACATTGGTCGAGCGGACCTCGCAAAAACTCGCGACCAGCCTGCTGTGACGAACACTGGGGAAGTCCTCCATGTGCAAAACGTGGAAATAGAGGGGGGGGAGAGGGGAGAGGGGAGGAGGAGGAGGAGGAGGAGGTAGACCTTCTTACTCGGCGAGTCGTCCCAGTTGCGGCGTAGACTCCTGTCAGCGGCGGAACGCCTGCCTGACATCGCAAGTCACCAGCTGGCTCACTACGACTGCGTGAGTTGTCAACTGTTGCCGCTGTCATTACTTATGATCGTCTAGTACTTTGTAGCATCTCAGGGGTTGCCATGCCTGTTCGGTCGTATTTACGTCTATATCCGCTTCTACGTCTGTACTCCGCAAGTCCACCGTGTGGTGTGTGATGGAGGGTGTTGTGGACTGACAAGACAGCCAGTCCACAGTGAGGGGTAACCGAAAGGCACGCGTTTACACACGCCGGCTGGCGTTAGGTCTGAAACAGGATACGTAATGATTGCTATAAAGAAAAGTACGTAGCTGCTGGAATGTTGTTGTTGTTGTTGTCTTCAGTCCTGAGACTGGTTTGATGCAGCTCTCCATGCTACTCTATCCTGTGCAAGCTTCTTCATCTCCCAGTACCTACTGCAACCTACATCCTTCTGAATCTGCTTAGTGTATTCATCTCTTGGTCTCCCCCTTCGATTTTTACCCTCCACGCTGCCCTCCAATACTAAATTTGTGATCCCTTGATGCCTCAGAACATGTCCTACCAACCGATCCCTTCTTCTGGTCAAGTTGTGCCACAAACTTCTCTTCTCCCCAATCCTCTTCAATACTTGCTCATTAGTTATGTGATCTACCCATCTAACCTTCAGCATTCTTCTGTAGCACCACATTTCGAAAGCTTCTATTCTCTTCTTGTCCAAACTATTTACCGTCCATGTTTTACTTCCATACATGGCTACACTCCATACAAATACTTTCAGAAATGACTTCCTGACACTTAAATCTATACTCGATGTTAACAAATTTCTCTTCTTCAGAAACGCTTTCCTTGCCATTGCCAGTCTACATTTTATATCCTCTCTACTTCGACCATCATCAGTTATTTTGCTCCCCAAATAGCAAAACTCCTTTACTACTTTAAGTGTCTCATTTCCTAATCTAATTCCCTCAGCATCACCCGACTTAATTCTATTACATTCCATTATCCTCGTTTTGTTTTTGTTGATGTTCATCTTATATCCTCCTTTCAAGACACTGTTCATTCCGTTCAACTGTTCTTCCAAGTCCTTTGCTGTCTCTGACAGAATTACAATGTCATCGGCGAACCTCAAAGTTTTTATTTCTTCTCCATGGATTTTAATACCTACTCCGAATTTTTCTTTTGTTTCCTTTACTGCTTGCTCAATATACAGATTGAATAACATCGGGGAGAGGCTACAACCCTGTCTTACTCCCTTCCCAACAACTGCTTCCCTTTCATGTCCGCCGGCCGCGATGGTCTAGCGGTTCTGGCGCTGCAGTCCGGAACCGCGGGACTGCTACGGTCGTAGGTTCGAATCCTGCCTCGGGCATGGGTGTGTGTGATGTCCTTAGGTTAGTTAGGTTTAAGTAGTTCTAAGTTCTAGGGGACTTATGACCTAAGATGTTGAGTCCCATGGTGCTCAGAGCCATTTGAACCAACCCTTTCATGTCCCTCGACTCTTATAACTGCCATCTGGTTTCTGTACAAATTGTAAATAGCTTTTCGCTCCCTGTATTTTACCCCTGCCACCTTTAGAATTTGAAAGAGAGTATTCCAGTCAACATTGTCAAAAGCTTTCTGTAAGTCTACAAATGCTAGAAACGTAGGTTTGCCTTTCCTTAATCTTTCTTCTAAGATAAGTCGTAAGGTCAGTATTGCCTCACGTGTTCCAGTATTTCTACGGAATCCAAACTGATCTTCCCCGAGGTCGGCTTCTACTAGTTTTTCCATTCGTCTGTAAAGAATTCGTGTTAGTTGCTGGAATACTTAACTTTAATCCATCATTTGTATACAGCATTCTTGATGATACAAGTGAGACTCTCTCTAGAAATGGTTAATGGCGCCTTGCTAGGTCGTAGCCATGGACTTAGCTGAAGGCTATTCTAACTATCTCTCGGCAAATGAGAGAAAGCCTTCGTCAGTGTAGTCGCTAGCAAAGTCGTCCGTACAACTGGGGCGAGTGCTAGTCAGTCTCTCTAGACCTGCCGTGTGGTGGCGCTCGCTCTGCGATCACTGACAGTGGCGACACGCGGGTCCGACATGTACTAATGGACCGCGGCCGATTTAAAGCTACCACCTAGCAAGTGTGGTGTCTGGCGGTGACACCACAGAGGGTACTTTGTCCACCACTGTCGGCCGGCCCAGTTCCCCATACTCACTCGATACCCAAGGATGAAGGCAACTCGCGGATTTCATTTTCCTAAATTTCCGCCTGTTTGGCACAGTGCCCGGGTGCAGGCTGTTAACGAAGAGTCCGAGCCTATAGAAGGTGTTTGCAGGTAGGTGAATGGCTCGAAGACTTCTTAAGTAATAAAGCAGTGGAAATCAGTATAAAGGCAGGATTCCTACGAAAGTAATAAAGTAAAGTGTGAAACAATATCTAATTTATTATGAAAGTTGTAGATACATATAAGACATAAACAATCATGTAGGAGCTAAACAGGGTGGTCCATTGATCGTGACCGGGGAAAATATCTCACCAAATAAGCGTCAAACGAAAAAACTACAAAGAACGAAACTTGTCTAGCTTGAAAGGCCCGCATCTCGTGGTCGTGCGGTAGCGTTCTCGCTTCCCACGCACGGGTTCCCGGGTTCGATTCCCGGCGGGGTCAGGGATTTTCTCTGCCTCGTGATGGCTGGGTGTTGTGTGCTGTCCTTAGGTTAGTTAGGTTTAAGTAGTTCTAAGTTCTAGGGGACTGATGACCATAGATGTTAAGTCCCATAGTGCTCAGAGCCATTTCTAGCTTGAAGGGGGAAACCAGATGGCGCTAGGGTTGGCCCACTAGATGGCGCTTGTAATGTTATGTGAGCCTCACTGTCCCCTTTTTTTAAAACTAATTCGTCCCTAATTTTATTCTGACAAGCTCAGTAATGTGTGTAAATACCGGAAATGTAAATTTGATTCAAAAAGTACTTGAAGTGAAGTGTAGCTGGACAGCAACAAACTCTTTAGCGCGCAATCCCCGCAACGATAGTAGTTGTGAATCTTTGCGTATGGACTCTAAAAAAAAGACAATTGATTCATTAAAAAAAGAGAACTGTTATCTGTTATCCTGTGGAAAGAGGACGTATGGCTTGGCAGTCTCTCAGAACGATTTGTTACATTTAAAGAAAATTGAGATTTTAGTGATAAAACCGAGTAAAGTATGCGTAAGAGTTGCCAAACATTTTTGTATACAAATTTTATGGAAGTGAAGAATAGCAATATCTTGTTTTTGGAAAAGGAAATGAACTTCATTGTCGTTGCCGTCTATCAATCGACATAATTAGAAGTGCACAAAGTTCACTAAAATACAGGTAAAGAAATGCATTCTCTATAGTTTTCATTCAATAAGTAACAACCTTTCATAATTTCTTAATTACAGTAACTGGATTATGTTCTTGTACAATACTATGGTGCTGAACTCCACTGACCAATTTTGATGTAGCAGGACGTGTTGTTTGAAGGAAGTTCGTGTGCCAAGCAATCTCCTTTTCTTACGAAAAGCAGATTGCTTTTTGATCTAACTTACAACAGTGGTCCCTTAGGTATGAAAAGCTACGAAAACTTGGGCTCAAAGCTATCCGCAATACGGCCGAGTAACTAACAGAGTTTAAACCTTAAAGAACAATAACTTCCTCCAAATTGCAATACGTCAACAACTGGCGCAGAAGCTGATCATTCAAGGAACGACTTAAAGAAAAATATCTCTCTCTCTCTCTCTCTCTCTCTCTCTCTCTCTCTCTCTCTCCAAACACATACATAAATATTCATATTATTAAGAAAGTCATTTTTATACGCTGCCATAGGTCAAACGGATATCAACTGCGTCTGTTTTAGATAGGAACCCCCATTTTTTATTACATATTCGTGTAGTACGTAAAGAAATATGAATGTTTTAGTTGGACCACTTCTTTCGCTTTATGATAGATGGCGCTGTAATAGTCACAAACATATGAATCACAATTTTAGACTAACAGTTCGTAACAGGTAGGTTTTTTATATTAAAATACAGAACGTAGGTACGTTTGAACATTTTATTTCGATTGTTCCAATGTGATACATGTACCTTTGTGAACTTATCATTTCTGAGAACGCATGCTGTTACAGCGTGATTACCTGTAAATACCACATTAATGCAATGAATGCTCAAAATGATGTCCGTCAACCTCAACGCATTTGGCAGTACGTGTAACGACATTCCTCTCAACAGCGAGTAGTTCGCCTTCCGTAATGTTCGCACATGCATTCACAATGCGCTGACGCATGTTGTCAGGCATTGTCGATGGATCACGATAGTAAATATCCTTCAACTTTCCACACAGAAAGAAATCCGGGGACGTCAGATCCGGTGAACACGCGGGCCATGGTGTGGTGCTTCGAAGACCAATCCACCTGTCGTGAAATATGCTATCCAATACCGCTTCAACCGCACGCGAGCTATGTGCCGGACATCCATCATGTTGGAAGTACATCGCCGATCTGTCATGCAGTGAAACATCTTTTTGTAACTTCGGTAGAACATTACGTAGGAAAACAGCATACAGTGCACCATTTAGATTGCCATCGATAAAATGGGGGCCAATTATCTTTCCTCCCATAATGCCGCGCTATACATTAACCCGCCAAGGTCGCTGATGTTCCACTTGTCGCAGCCATCGTGCATTTTCCGTTGCCCAATAGTGCATATTATGCCGGTTTACGTTACCGCTGTTGGTGAATGACGCTTCGTCGCTAAGCAGAGCGCGAGCAAAAAATCTGTCATCGTCCCGTAATTTCTCTTCTGCCCAGTGGCAGAACTGTACACGACGTTCAAAATTGTCGCCATGCAATTCCTGGTGCATAGAAATGTGGTACGGGAGTAATCGATGTTGATGTAGCATTCTCAACACCGACGTTTTTGAGATTCCCGATTCTCGCGCAGTTTGTCAGCTACTGATGTGCGGATTAGCCGCGACAGCAGCTAAAACACGCACTTGGGCATCATCATTTGTCGCAGGTCGTGGTTGACGTTTCACATGTGGCTGAACACTTCCTGTTTCCTTAAATAACGTAACTATCCGGCGAACGGTCTGGAAACTTGGATGATGTCGTCCAGGATACCGAGGAGCATACATAGCACACGCCCGTTGGGCATTTTGATCACAATAACCATACATCAACACGATATCGACCTCTTCCGCAATTGGTAAACGGTCCATTTTAACACAGGTAATGTATCACGAAGCAAATACTGTCCGTACTGGCGGAATGTTACGTGATACCACGTACTTACACGTTTGTGACTAATACAGCGTCATCCATCACAAAGTGAAAAAAGTGGTCCAACTAAAACATTCATATTCCTTTACGTACTACACGAATATGTAATAAAAAATGGGGGTTCGTATTTAAAAAAAACGCAGTTGATATCCGTTTGACCTGTGGCAGCGCCATCTAGCAGACCAACCATAGCGCCATCTGGTTTCCCCCTTCAAGCTAGATACCACGTACTTACACGTTTGTGACTAATACAGCGCCATCCATCACAAAGTGAAAAAAGTGGTCCAACTAAAACATTCATATTTCTTTACGTACTACACGAATATGTAATAAAAAATGGGGGTTCGTATTTAAAAAAACGCAGTTGATACCCGTTTGACCTGTGGCAGCGCCATCTAGCAGACCAACCATAGCGCCATCTGGTTTCCCCCTTCAAGCTAGACGAGTTTCGTTCTTTGTAGTTTTTTCGTTTTATGCTTATTTCGTGAGATATTTGGCCCGGTCACTATCAATGGACCATCCTGTAAAGTTTCTTTCACAACGCGACTAATAAAATAAGGCGTTTGTATGTACTGGTGGAAACTGTTATAAAGGCACTCGTTGTCCTGTTGTATTATTGCGCTGTTAGTGAATTGTCCAACCTCCGTCCTTCCTAATTACCTCAAGAATTCTCTCTGGCGTTGCTTTATCAGGGTTTGTGGTTTTTGGCGTGAAACTGTCAGTCCTGTCGTATTGCTCTTTTCAGCTCACATAAGGCCTCAAACTGCCTTCCGTGGCGATGAATACGCTTTTCAAGTATTTCCCATAAGTTTTCCTCGGTTTTCAAATCTGGGCTATATATAGGCCTGGTCAAGACATCGATACATTTGTCGTTGTTGCGGAAACTGCATATATACATTATCATGTTGAAGCATTAGACTTTCGTCACTTAGATCCTCATGCATTCTAAATCAGTTCTGTCTCTAGCACCTCAGTGTATATGTTAGACTTTATTCTGGTGTTCATCCAAGCAATGCATGATTTACCTTTAATATGTTTGCTTATTCTTACCTGCTGATCTCTTCTTAGATCATACCAACAATATTTGTTCAAATGGTTCAAATGGCTCTGAGCACTATGGGACTTAACATCTGTGGTCATCAGTCCCCTAGAACTTAGAACTACTTAAATCTAACTAACCTAAGGACATCACCCACATCCATGCCCGAGGCAGGATTCGAACCTGCGACCGTAGCAGTCGTGCGGTTCCGGACTGAGCGCGTAGAACCGCTAGACCACCGCGGCCGGCCCAACAATATTTAAATCCATCCAATCCACCTAAGTTAAACTTCTCTTCATCACTGAATACAGCTTTATCTCACTCTGACATCCGTGACGTATGTATTTAGGCAAATTGCAGTCTAGAATATTTTATGTCTGGGTGTTGCTGCAGGTTTCTGCAATGGCTTCTTGAATGCAAGATTTTTTTAATGTGACAGAATTTGTCGAATACGTCTGGCAGTTACTGGCAAATGTAAATCACCAACAAGTTAAGAAGAATAATGATTTGTGGAGCTTGCTTTGCGCAAAAGTAACCGTTCCCATGCCCATAGTTTCCGTTCTGTCCATGACGTGTACCAAATCTAACCAAATTATCAATCACTGTATCTGAACGGTTCAACTTCTTGTCGATTTGACGACTAGAGAGTCCCATTTCATTGCTCGATCAATGTTTGCTTTTTCATAACTGTATTCCACGTGGCATTGTCACAGTCGTGGTTTATGTACACAACAGGCGCTGTTGCTCATGGTGTCTGTGTGCTACCTGCGGCGGCCGTTGTGGCCGAGCGGTTCTAGGAGCTTCAGTCCGGAACCGCGCTGCTGCTACGGTCGCAGGTTCGAATCCTGCCTCGGGCATGGGGGTGTGTGATGTCCTTAGGTTAGTAAGGTTTAAGTAGTTCTAAGTCTAGGGAACTGATGACCTGAGATGTTAAGTCCCATAGTGCTCAGAGCCATTTGAACCATTTCTTTCTGCTACCTGCAGTAAAGGCATGTACGCACAGAATAAAACGGCACAGAGCCGCCTGGCTTTATACCGAGTTCACCCTCTACCACCAGAATGGTTGGTTTCTTGTTATATACCGTATTATTGACGTAAAGTGATACATTACACCGAAGCGCCAAAGACACTGGTTCAAATGGTTCAAATGGCTCTGGGCACTATGGGACTCAACAGCTATGGTCCTCAGTCCCCTAGAACTTAGAACTACTTAAATCTAACTAACCTAAGGACATCACACACATCCATGCCCGAGGGAGGATTCGAACCTGCGACCGCAGCAGTCGCGCGGTTCCGGACTGAGCGCCTAGAACCGCTAGACCACCGCGGCCGGCGACACTGGTATAGGCGTGCATATTGAAATACAGAGATACGTATACAGGCAGAATACGGCGCTATGGTTGGCAACGCAAATATAAGACAAGTGTCTGGTGCAGTTGTTAGATCAGTTACTGCGGCTACAATGGCAGGTTACCAAGATTTAAGTGAGTTTGTACGTGGTGTTACAGTCAGCACACGTGCGATGCGACACAGCATCTCCGAGGTAGCAATGAAGGGGGGATTTTCCAGTACGACCAAGTCACGAGTATACTGTGAATATCAGGAATCCGGTAAAACATCAAATCTCCGACATCGCTGCGGCCGGATAAAGATCCTGTAAGAACGGGACCAATGACGACTGAAGAGAATCGTTCAATGTGATGATGATGATGGTTGGTTTGTGGGGCGCTCAACTGCGTGGTTATCAGCGCCCATACAATTATCCAATCTTTGCTCAGTCCAATTTCACCACTTTCCTGGATGATGATGAAATGATGAGGACAACACAAACACCCAGTCATCTCGAGGCAGGTGAAAATCCCTGACCCCGCCGGGAATCGAACCCGGGACCCCGTGCTCGGGAAGCGAGAACGCTACCGCGAGACCACGAGCGGCGGACAGAGAATCGTTCAACGTGACAGAAGTGCAACCCTTCGGCAAGTTGCAGCATGTTTCAATGCCGATCCGTCAACAAGTGTCAGCGGGAGAACCACTCATCGAAATGGGCTTTGGGAGCCGAAAGCCCACTTGTGTACCATTAATGACTGCACGACACAAGGCTTTACGCCTCGCTTCGGCCCGTCGACGCCGACAATGGACTGTTGATGACTGGAAACGTGTTGTATTGTCGGATGAGTCTCGTTTCAAATGGTGTCGAGTACGTAGACAACCTCATGAATCCGTGGACCCTACATATCAGCAGGGGACTGTGCAAGATGGCGGAGGCTCTGTAATGGTGTGGGGCATGTGCAGCTGGAGTGGTGTGGGACCCCTGATATGTCTAGATACGACTCTGACAGGTGACACGCGCGTAAGCATCCTGTCTGATGGTTCAAAAAATGGTTCAAATGGCTCTGAGCACTATGGGACTTAACATCTATGGTCATCAGTCCCCTAGAACTTAGAACTACTTAAACCTAACTAACCTAAGGACAGCACACAACACCCGGCCATCACGAGGCAGAGAAAATCCCTGACCCCGCCGGGAATCGAACCCGGGAACCCGGGCGTGGGAAGCGAGAACGCTACCGCACGACCACGAGATGCGGACATCATCCTGTCTGATCACATGCATCCATTCATGTCCGTTGTACATTACGGCGGCAATTCCAGTGGGAGAATGCGACGCCCCACACATCCAGAATTGCTACAGAGTAGCTTCAGGAACACTCTTCTGAGTTTAAACACTTCCGCTGGCCACAAAACTTCTCAGACATGAACAGTATTGAGCATATCTGGGATGCCTTGCAACGTGCTACGTGCTGTTCCGAAGGGATCTCCACCCCCTCGTACACTTCGGATTTATGGACAGACCTGCAGGATTCGTGGTGTCAGTTCCCTCCAGCACTGCTTCAGACATTAGTCGAGTCCGTGCGACGTCGTTTTGCGTCACTTCCGCGTGCTCGCGGGGGCCCTACACAATACTAGGCTATTCAGTGTTTTACTCCATTTGTCGGTGTATTGGATTTCATGCTATTGCATATACACTCCTGGAAATGGAAAAAAGAACACATTGACACCGGTGTGTCAGACCCACCATACTTGCTCCGGACACTGCGAGAGGGCTGTACAAGCAATGATCACACGCACGGCACGGCGGACACACCAGGAACCGCGGTGTTGGCCGTCGAATGGCGCTAGCTGCGCAGCATTTGTGCACCGCCGCCGTCAGTGTCAGCCAGTTTGCCGTGGCATACGGAGCTCCATCGCAGTCTTTAACACTGGTAGCATGCCGCGACAGCGTGGACGTGAACCGTATGTGCAGTTGACGGACTTTGAGCGAGGGCGTATAGTGGGCATCCGGGAGGCCGGGTGGACGTACCGCCGAATTGCTCAACACGTGGGGCGTGAGGTCTCCACAGTACATCGATGTTGTCGCCAGTGGTCGGCGGAAGGTGCACGTGCCCGTCGACCTGGGACCGGACCGCAGCGACGCACGGATGCACGCCAAGACCGTAGGATCCTACGCAGTGCCGTAGGGGACCGCACCGCCACTTCCCAGCAAATTAGGGACACTGTTGCTTCTGGGGTATCGGCGAGGACCATTCGCAACCGTCTGCATGAAGCTGGGCTACGGTCCCGCACACCGTTAGGCCGTCTTCCGCTCACGCCCCAACATCGTGTAGCCCGCCTCCAGTGGTGTCGCGACAGGCGTGAATGGAGGGACGAATGGAGACGTGTCGTCTTCAGCGATGAGAGTCGCTTCTGCCTTGGTGCCAATGATGGTCGTATGCGTGTTTGGCGCCGTGCAGGTGAGCGCCACAATCAGGACTGCATACGACCGAGGCACACAGGGCCAACACCCGGCATCATGGTGTGGGGAGCGATCTCCTACACTGGCCGTACACCACTGGTGATCGTCGAGGGGACACTGAATAGTGCACGGTACATTCAAACCGTCATCGAACCCATCGTTCTACCATTCCTAGACCGGCAAGGGAACTTGCTGTTCCAACAGGACAATGCACGTCCGCATGTATCCCGTGCCACCCAACGTGCTCTAGAAGGTGTAAGTCAACTACCCTGGCCAGCAAGATCTCCGGATCTGTCCCCCATTGAGCATGTTTGGGACTGGATGAAGCGTCGTCTCACGCGGTCTGCACGTCCAGCACGAACGCTGGTCCAACTGAGGCGCCAGGTGGAAATGGCATGGCAAGCCGTTCCACAGGACTACATCGAGCATCTCTACGATCGTCTCCATGGGAGAATAGCAGCCTGCATTGCTGCGAAAGGTGGATATACACTGTACTAGTGCCGACATTGTGCATGCTCTGTTGCCTGTGTCTATGTGCCTGTGGTTCTGTCAGTGTGATCATGTGATGTATCTGACCCCAGGAATGTGTCAATAAAGTTCCCCCTTCCTGGGACAATGAATTCACGGTGTTCTTATTTCAATTTCCAGGAGTGTACATTGTGAGCAACGGTTCCAACGGGCAATATTAATTTTCCTACAAATACCCATGCCTTCATATTGATTTCCACTACTGTAGAATCCAGCATCTTGTCCTCGACGGCGAGTGTTCATCAGAGACAGCAGTATTGCCAGGAGTGCCCAACGGAAGCGTGATAGGACTGTTGCTGTTCTGCCGGCCGGTGTGGCCGAGCGGTTCTAGGCGCTTCAGTGTGGAACCGTAGGTTGGAATGCTGCCTCGGGCATCGATGTGTGTGATGTCCTTAGGTTAGTTAGGTTTAAGTAGTTCTAACAAGGGAACCTCCCCATCGCACCCACCTCAGATTTAGATATAAGTTGGCACAGTGGATAGGCCTTGAAAAACTAAACACATATCAATCAAGAAAACGGGAAGAAGTTGTGTGGAACTATGAAAAAAATAAGCAAAATATACAAACTGAGTAGTCTATGCGCAAGATAGGCAACATCAAGGATAGTGCGAGCTCAAGAGCGCCTTGGTCCCGTGGTTAGCCTGAGCAGCTGCGGAACGAGAGGTCCTTGGTTTAAGTCTTCCCTCGAGTGAAAAGTTTCTTTATTTTCGCAAAGTTATGATCTGTCCGTTCGTTCATTGACGTCTCTGTTCACTGTAATAAGTTTAGTGACTGTGTTTTGCGACCGCACCGCAAAACCGTGCGATTAGTAGATGAAAGGACGTGCCTCTCCAATGGGAACCGAAAACATTTGATCGGAAGGTGATAGGTCAACCGATTCCACAGAAAAACACGTCTGATATATTCTATACGTTCTATCTCTTAAGTAACTTTCCGATTCCTTACAGTTCGGAAAATATTCATTGACCTTGTTATTGAAGTCGCGAGCTATATTTGCTGGATTCATATTGCCCACGGAATACATCTCACGTATTTAATGCACTCTCGTCCAAAGTAGCGAACAGTCAACTGCCAGCCAGGGAGCCTCGTTAGCAGGAATACTCTCTGTTTCGTGCGCTGTAGTCGACTGATGTCGTGTGTTTCGATGTTTGTTTAGGTAGCGTCCCCATACTACAGCGTAGTTACCTCTCATCGGACGGACAGATAATAATTGTATGAAAATAAAGAAAGTAAACTTTTCACACGAGGGAAGACTTGAACCAAGGACCTCTCGTTCCGCAGCTGCTCACGCTAACCACGGGACCGCGGCGCTCCTGAGCTCACCTCTCCTTGATGTTGCCTATCTTGCACATGAACTTCTCAGTTTGTATATTTTGCTTCTTTTTTTCATCCACACAACTTCTTCCTGTTTTCTCGATTGATCTGTGTTCAGTTTTTCAAGGCCTATTCACTGTGCCAACTTATAACTAAATCTCGGGAGCAGGGGGGTAGTGCGATGGGGAGGTTCCCTTGTAAGTTCTAGGGGACTGATCACCTCAGATGTTGAATCCCATAGTGCTCAGAGCCATTTTCCTTGTTGCTGTTCTCTACTTACATAAATGATCTGTGACACTTAGCTGATGATGCTGTGATGTATGGAAAGGTGTAGTCGTTGAGCCACTGCAGGAGGACACAAGATGACTGCGACAGATTTTCTAGTTGGTGAGATGAATGGCAGCTCTTAATGTTCAAAAATATTGGTTAATGCGGATGAACGGGGAAAAAAATCCTGTAAAGTTGTGATGCGGCACTAGCGGTGAGCTTCCTGATAGTCACGTCGATTAAGTATACAGGCCTAACGTTGCAAAGCGATGTGGGATATGGAATTCATTGAAGGAAGACAGCATAGCAATTCAGTTGCGTGCTGCTACATGTGTTACCCGTAGATTCTGTCAGTACGCGTGTGTTACGGAAATGCCTCATGGACTCAAATGGAAAATATTCAAGCGAAGACGTCTGTCTGCAAAACATTGTTCAGAAAGTTTTGTGACGTTACGTCACATAAATATTGACATTTTTATCGGTTGTAAACCATAGTTAACGTTTTTTATGAATATAACTAGTATAAAAGATATAGTTAATGTTCTTGAAACAACTGATATGCAGTGATAATTTAATAGTAACATCTTTTTTTAATGTGTATGAAAATAAAAAAGGATCGTAAAGAGACGCGATTGTACGGCCGAGGAGGAAGGACGTACTTTATGGTACACACACTGTTTTGTTTCGCGATACGGAAGGCAGCCATTGAGCGGCTACATATATTTTATGTAAGTTATTCAGTATTCTGCTAAAATAAACTAATTATTGCTATCACAAAATGAATTTCCTTGTAACAGTTGTCACCTCAAATGCTCGCAGTGGCTAATTATTTTTAATAAGTATTTTTTCAGTAATTTGCGCTGCGGGAAGCTCATCTTCTGATGCAGCCTCTGGTCGGCCATTACGCGCCGAAGTATTAATTTATTTTTTTAAAGTGTTAACAGTAACTATAAATGCGAGAGATTTCGTTGTGAAAAACTTTCTAAATTGCAACAGATAATTAATTTACGCTAAAGTTCATTTTTTTAAATTATACAGATTCCATGAGTTCAGTAAGTTTTATCTTGGCCGCTCCATGGCAACAATCGAAATTCTCTCGAGCCTTGCTTTGCAGTCAATAAATAGAAATTAACAAAATTACATTCAATTCAGTTAATGGCAACTATATTTTAGTCATCACGTTCAAAATAATCTAAAGTTGGTACATGAATAACAGCGGCCCTTCAAGAACCCGTCTCATATTTACGTATGTATGTTCGTAAGTATAATTGATAAGAAAAGATAATATCCCTGAGAGAAAGAATCATGCTCCAACAAGAGAAAAATTCATGCTGATATATATATATATATATATATATATATATATATATATATATATATATATATATATATATATATATATATATCACGCGACTGCAGAGCGATTCTGCTGCTGTCCTGTCAGCGAACATCTCGCCTAAGGACAACAAAGGCAAGATGAGAGAAATCGTGGCTGGAAATGTAGTATACAGACAGTCATTTTCCCTTCATCCATTTGCGACTGGAACAGGAAAAGATAGGACTAGCAGTGATAAATGGTACCCTTCGCCATGCACCGTACGGTGGCTTGTGGGGTATGTATCGAAATGTATGTTGGTGTTAGATATAGAAATGCCTATTTCTGTCACGAATGACCCACGGGAAGAACGGAGTCTCTAATTACTTCAGCGTGGATGACTCGTGTTGTGCAACCGTTCTCTGTACATTCGTTCGTCTGTATCGGGTCTGCATGTTACAACATCCTACATTAAATGAATATCTGAAAGTTCGTGTTGCGAGTAATTCTCTAGCTTTGACAGCCAAGTCTTGAATTGTAAAACTGTGTTAAACTCCACAATCGACACATCGTGGATGGTTATACAGGGTGTTACAAAAAGGTACGGCCAAACTTTCAGGAAACATTCCTCACACACAAATAAAGAAAAGATGTTATGTGGACATGTGTCCGGAAACGCTTAATTTCCATGTTAGAGCTCATTTCGTTTCGTTCTTCCACCTACGCTCAATGGAGCACGTTATCATGATTTCATACAGGATACTCTACCTGTGCTGCTAGAACATGTGCCTTTACAAGTACGACACAACATGTGGTTCATGCACGATGGAGATCCTGCACATTTCAGTCGAAGTGTTCGTACGCTTCTCAACAACAGATTCGGTGACCGCAACCCTCTTGACTTTCATCTATGGGGGCATTTGAATGCTCTTGTCTACGCAACCCCAGTACCAAATGTAGAGACTCTTTGTGCTCGTATTGTGGACGGCTGTGATACAATACTCCATTGTCCAGAGCTGCTCCCGCGTCCGGCCATCCTGATTTAGGTTTTCCGTGATTTCCCTAAGTCGCTCCAAGCAAATGCCGGGATGGTTCCTGTGAAAGGGCACGGCCGACTTCCTACCCCGTCCTTCCTTAATCCTATGAGACCGATGACCTCGCTGTCTGGTGTCATTCCCCAAACAACCAACCAACCAATCCAGAGCTGCGTCAGCGCATCAGGGATTCCATGCGACGGAGGGTGGATGCATGCATCCTCGCAAACGGAGGACATTTTGAACATTTCCTGTAACAAAGTGTTTGAAGTCACGCTGGTACGTTCTGTTGCTGTATGTTTCCATTCCATGATTAATGTGATTTGAAGAGAAGTAATAAAATGAGCTCTAACATGGAAAGTAAGCATTTCCGGACACATGTCCACATAACATATTTTCTTTCTTTGTGTGTGAGGAATGTTTCCTGAAAGTTTGGCCGTACCGTTTTGTAACACCCTGTATATTCTTATACATCCATACATATCATAAAAATCAATTTATGTATGTAGGACCTTTGTATGTAGGTTGCACATGTCCTTCTAAACCACTGGAGCAATTTCAACCAAACTTGGTACACATATCACTTACTCCCTGGAAAGAAGAGCTGTGAGGGTAAGAACCACCTATCTAACAAAGGGCTGGGGGTGATAAAGCGGTTGCTACGGTCGCAGGTTCGAATCCTGCCTCCGGCAAGGTTGTGTGTGATGTCCTTAGGTTAGTTACGTTTAAGTGTTTCTAAGTCTAGGGGCCTGATGACCTCAGATGTTAAGTCCCGTAGTGTTTAGAGCCATTTGAAGTCTACGACACACTAATACCCATACTTACGTCATCAAGTATTTGAGAACAAGAGCATTAAGTGACTTGCAAAAAAATTTACACATAATATCAAACCTTTATGAAACTTTTCCTCGCTGGCAGCCCCCGCACAATTATGAAAGGAAGAAAGTCGCTCGCTTATTTCATTTTCGCTGTTCATGCAGAAATTCTGTAGCATCAGACATGACGTTTTAGTTTATTACTTCTTCACCACTAACTCTATTCGCTACACATTTCGTAACAGCATTCACATATAGCAATAAATGTACCAGCAAAATTATATCAATGCATGACTCATAATTCGGGAGATATAAACATCCAATTGCCTGAAAAATTGCCGCATCATGCATAACGTTTGACTTTATTACGTCCTTTTATTCTATTCGCAATACATTTCACATACAGAATCCACATATACCGCTGAATGTACGTACAGAATTATGTCATTGGAGAACACATAGTTCAGGAAATATGAAATCGAGTACTGAGATGAAAAACTGCTGCATCACGCATGATGTTTTAGTTTATTACTTCTTCACTACTAACTCTATTCCCTACACATTTTGCAGACAGTATCCAAATATACCACTGGACATACCTGCAAAATTATATAATTGTGCGACACATACACTACTGTCCATTAAAATTGCTACATCAAGAAGAAATGCAGATGATGAACCGGTATACATTGGACAAATGTATTATACTAGAACTGACATGTGATTACATTTTCACGCAATTTGGGTGCATAGATCCTGAGAAATCAGTACCCAGAACAACCACCTATGGCCGTAATAACGGCCTTGATACGCCTGTGCATTGAGTCAAACAGAGCTTGGATGGCGTGTACAGGTACAGCTGCCCATGCAGCTTCAACACGATACCACAGTTGATCAAGAGTAGTGACTGGCGTATTGTGACGAGCCAGTTGCTCGTCCACCATTGACCAGACGTTTTCAATTGGTGAGAGATCTGGAGAATGTGCTGGCCAGGACAGCAGTCGAACATTTTCTGTATCCAGAAAGGCCCGTACAGGACCTGCAACCTGCGGTCGTGAATTATCCTGCTGAAATGTAGGGTTTCGCAGCGATCGAATGAAGGGTAGAGCCACGGGTCGTAACACATCTGAAATGCAACGTCCACTGTTCAATGTGCCGTCAGTGCGAACAAGAGGTGACCGAGGCGTGTAACCAATGACACCCCATACCATCAAGCCGGGTGATACGCCACTATTTCGATGACGAATAGATGCTTCCAATGTGCGTTCACCGCGAAGTCGCCAAACACGGATGCGACCATCATGATGCTGTAAACAGAACCTGGATTTATCCGAAAAAATGACGTTTTGCCATTCGTGCACCCAGGCACACCATGGCAGGCGCTCCTGTCTGTGATACAGCGTCAAGGTTAACCGCAGCCATGGTCTCCGAGCTGATAGTCCATGCTGCTGCAAACGTCGTCGAACTGTTCGTGCAGATGGTTGTTGTCTTGCAAACGTCCCCATCTGTTGACTCAGGGATCGAGAGGTGGCTGTACGATCCGTTACAGCCATGAGGATAAGATGCCTGTCATCTCGACTACTAGTGATACGAGGCCGTTGGGATCCAGCACGGCGTTCCGTATTGCCCTCCTGAAACCACCGATTCCATATTCTGCTAACAGTCATTGGATCTCGACCAACGCGAGCAGCAATGTCGCGATACGCTAAACCGCAATCGCGATAGGCTACAATCCGACCTTTACCAAAGTTGGAAACGTGATGGTACGCATTTCTCCTCCTTACACGATGCATCACGACGACGTTTCACCAGGCAACGCCGGTCAACTGCTGTTTGTGTATGAGAAATCTTTTGGAATCTTTCCTCATGTCAGCACGTTGTATGTGAATGCTCTGAAAATCTAATCATTTGCATATCGCAGCATTTTCTTCCTGTCGGTTAAATTTTGCGTCTGTTGCACGTCATCTTCGTGGTATAGCAATTTTAATGGCCAGTAGTGTATGTTCAGGAGATATGGCACCAGAAACGTTGGCCTGTATGAAAATGAAATTGCAGGGTGAGTTTAGATACAGATACAGGTGAAAGATGTTGTAATGGTACTTTGACTTCCGCGCCTCCGCCAATACAAAGATATAATTTACGATCGCGCACGCAGAAGAGCGCTGCGCCAGCGACCGATTTTTATAAATAATTTTGTTCGTCTTTTTACTTTTGCGTAGGTTTTTTGTTTTGAACAACTAATTGATGTGACTCTCTCGCTTGTCTTCATACGAAAGACGTGTATTTTCGGCGATGTGTTGAATGTGCTTTTGGGTGGAAATTAAAATTACATTACAAAGCGAGGTTGTTTCAATAGTGATTCGAAGTGGTTATCATCAAATTTGTAAATTGATCATGACAGTGACAACTTGAAGAAGTTTTCAACAGACGGAGAAAAGTGAAAGACGGGTCGTCCTACAAGAGAAATTAGGAAGACAGCCATGAAGACTATATTGTAATTAGTACTGCGTATTTAACAAGTTTATAAGGTAAATTTCAATTAGTTTCTGATGCTATTTCCGTACAGTCGCTTTTTGTAGTGTTGCCGACCCGGTCTGCCGTGCACGGTCAAATTACAGCACGATCTCAATCAATAATACGAAGTCCGCCTTATCCGTAACTGAAACCACCAAAATTCCAAACCCAATCAGATTTTCTATTTTATATTTTTCACGGCAGAGCCCCGAGGAGAAGGGAACACTACAATGTGTACAAGCACGTGTGAAATACATTAAATATACACTATGTGATCAAAAGTATCCGGACACCTGGCTGAAAATGACTTACAAGTTCGTGGCGCCCTCCATCGGTGATGGTGGAATTCAGTATGGCGCTGGCCCACCCTTCGGCTTGATGGCAGCTTCCACCCTCGCACGCATACGTTCAATCAGGTGCTGGAAGGTTTCTTGGGAAATGGCAGCCCATTCTTCACTAAGTGCTGTACTGAGGAGAGGTAGCGATATCGTTTGGTTCAAGAATCGGCGCGCAGGACGACAGAAATGTTCCGTCGCCGCGTATCGCTGGAACCACATGCGCTGAGTCACGTCATCCGGCGAGGAAATTGAAATGGTGCCTGTCATTTATTGTCCTAGGTGGGAGATATGGTCCAATCAGACAGACACCAACAACATCTGCCGACACATTCACGCAGAACCGCAACTCTTGGGTGCGAATAAATGTGCCATGTGGGTTAACCTCACTCAAAACATGCGAATTGTGGATGTTGAAGACTCCATCACGCACGAACGTTGATTCATCTGCAAACAGCTCAGAAGACGGAAGTGTAGCAAGCATTTGACACTGTTCCAGATACCCCTGCGAAAAGAATATTCTCCTATAGATTATCATCTTGTTCCAGGTTGTGCACACGCTTTATGTGAAGTGGATTAACAATTGATCATGAACGACGTTTCTTACATCCGTCTGATTCGTCCCCATATCATGCGCAATTGCACGATTGCTGACAGCGATTATGCCCTTTACGAGATTAAAAAATGCTCATAGATAATTATGATGACAGAGAACTTTTTTTACCGTCAAGTGCAACCTCCCAGAGTTTTTCGGTTTAAGTATTTTCATCCTCTATATGCAGAGAAGTCTTCCTACACTCGAATTTACAATAGATGTTAAGACATTTTGTTGTTATTTTCCGTAGGATCAAATTGAGGAGCTAATCTCCAAAGTCATTGATCGTATCAGTTCATGAGATTACCACATAAAAGTAATAACGGATAAAATGTTTATGAACCCAAAAAAGACAAGCCACAAGTTTATATAAACGCAATCAACAATATAACACAAAAATCAGCTTAATTTTTCAAGGAACTCATCGACAGAATAGAAGTAGTTACCCTTGAGGAAACTATTCAGCTTCGATTTCAAAGCGCGTGGATTGCTGCTAAGATTTTTAAATTCTTGAGGTAGCTTATTGAAAATGGATGCAGCAGTAAACTGTACGCCTTTCTGCACAAGAGTCAAGGAAGTGCGATCCAAATGCAGATTGGATTTCTGCCTAGTATTAACTAATTTTAAGCTGCTAAAATTCTTGAGAATGAGGGAGGAGTTCCGCAAAATACACTCCTGGAAATTGAAATAAGAACACCGTGAATTCATTGTCCCAGGAAGGGGAAACTTTATTGACACATTCCTGGGGTCAGATACATCACATGATCACACTGACAGAACCACAGGCACATAGACACAAGCAACAGAGCATGCACAATGTCGGCACTAGTACAGTGTATATCCACCTTTCGCAGCAATGCAGGCTGCTATTCTCCCATGGAGACGATCGTAGATATGCTGGATGTAGTCCTGTGGAACGGCTTGCCATGCCATTTCCACCTGGAGCCTCAGTTGGACCAGCGTTCGTGCTGGACGTGCAGACCGCGTGAGACGACGCTTCATCCAGTCCCAAATATGCTCAATGGGGGACAGATCCGGAGATCTTGCTGGCTAGGGTAGTTGACTTACACCTTGTAGAGCACGTTGGGTGGCACGGGATACATGCGGACGTGCATTGTCCTGTTGGAACAGCAAGTTCCCTTGCCGGTCTAGGAATGGTAGAACGATGGGTTCGATGACGGTTTGGATGTACCGTGCACTATTCAGTGTCCCCTCGACGATCACCAGTGGTGTACGGCCAGTGTAGGAGATGGCTCCCCAAACCATGATGCCGGGTGTTGGCCCTGTGTGCCTCGGTCGTATGCAGTCCTGATTGTGGCGCTCACCTGCACGGCGCCAAACACGCATACGACCATCATTGGCACCAAGGCAGAAGCGACTCTCATCGCTGAAGACGACACGTCTCCATTCGTCCCTCCATTCATTCCTGTCGCGACACCACTGGAGGCGGGCTGCACGATGTTGGGGCGTGAGCGGAAGACGGCCTAACGGTGTGCGGGACCGTAGCCCAGCTTCATGGAGACGGTTGCGAATGGTCCTCGCCGATACCCCAGGAGCAACAGTGTCCCTAATTTGCTGGGAAGTGGCGGTGCGGTCCCCTACGGCACTGCGTAGGATCCTACGGTCTTGGCGTGCATCTGTGCGTCGCTGCGGTCCGGTCCCAGGTCGACGGGCACGTGCACCTTCCGCCGACCACTGGCGACAACATCGATGTACTGTGGAGACCTCACGCCCCACGTGTTGAGCAATTCGGCGGTACGTCCACCCGGCCTCCCGCATGCCCACTATACGCCCTCGCTCAAAGTCCGTCAACTGCACATACGGTTCACGTCCACGCTGTCGCGGCATGCTACCAGTGTTAAAGACTGCGATGGAGCTCCGTATGCCACGGCAAACTGGCTGACACTGACGGCGGCGGTGCACAAATGCTGCGCAGCTGGCGCCATTCGACGGCCAACACCGCGGTTCCTGGTGTGTCCGCTGTGCCGTGCGTGTGATCATTGCTTGTACAGCCCTCTCGCAGTGTCCGGAGCAAGTATGGTGGGTCTGACACACCGGTGTCAATGTGTTCTTTTTTCCATTTCCAGGAGTGTATAATACCATGCGCCATTAGCGAATGGAAATAAGCAAAGTAGACTAATTTTATTCACGAACTATCACTTACTTCAGATATCCTTCGAATTGTAAAAATTGTAGCACTAAGTCTTTGAACAAGGTCCTGAACGTGGCCTTTTCACGACAGTTTACTATCTGAACACCAAGAAAATTGAACTGTTCAGTTTCACTAATCACATGCCCGTTCTGTTAAACTAAAACGTCGGGTATTGTTGAATTGTGTGTTAGAAAATGATCCTTACTGTGATTTTTGCGTTCATGTATTTTCTACAAGCCATGAACTTACGTCACTATTTGAGACAGTTCCAATGTTACACACAACATCCTTTACTACCAAGCTAGTGTCGTCAGCAAACAGAAATATTTTAGAATCAACTGTAATACTAGAAGGCACATCATTTATATAAATACACTCCTGGAAATTGAAATAAGAACACCGTGAATTCATTGTCCCAGGAAGGGGAAACTTTATTGACACATTCCTGGGGTCAGATACATCACATGATCACACTGACAGAACCACAGGCACATAGACACAGGCAACAGAGCATGCACAATGTCGCCACTAGTACAGTGTATATCCAACTTTTGCAGCAATGCAGGCTGCTATTCTCCCATGGAGACGATCGTAGAGATGCTCGATGTAGTCCTGTGGAACGGCTTGCCATGCCATTTCCACCTGGCGCCTCAGTTGGACCAGCGTTCGTGCTGGACGTGCAGACCGCGTGAAACGACACTTCATCCAGTCCCAAACATGCTCAATGGGGGACAGATCCGGAGATCTTGCTGGCCAGGGTAGTTGACGTACACCTTCTAGAGCACGTTGGGTGGCACGGGATACATGCGGACGTGCATTGTCCTGTTGGAACAGCAAGTTCCCTTGCCGGTCTAGGAATGGTAGAACGATGGGTTCGATGACGGTTTGGATGTACCGTGCTCTATTCAGTGTCCCCTCGACGATCACCAGTGGTGTACGGCCAGTGTAGGAGATCGCTCCCCACACCATGATGCCGGGTGTTGGCCCTGTGTGCCTCGGTCGTATGCAGTCCTGATTGTGGCGCTCACCTGCACGGCGCCAAACACGCATACGACCATCATTGGCACCAAGGCAGAAGCGACTCTCATCGCTGAAGACGACACGTCTCCATTCGTCCCTCCATTCACGCCTGTCGCGACACCACTGGAGGCGGGCTGCACGATGTTGGGGCGTGAGCGGAAGACGGCCTAACGGTGTGCGGGACCGTAGCCCAGCTTCATGGAGACGGTTGCGAATGGTCCTCGCCGATACCCCAGGAGCAACAGTGTCCCTAATTTGCTGGGAAGTGGCGGTGCGGTCCCCTACGGCACTGCGTAGGATCCTACGGTCTTGGCGTGCATCCGTGCGTCGCTGCGGTCCGGTCCCAGGTCGACGGGCACGTGCACCTTCCGCCGACCACTGGCGACAACATCGATGTACTGTGGAGACCTCACGCCCCACGTGTTGAGCAATTCGGCGGTACGTCCACCCGGCCTCCCGCATGCCCACTATACGCGCTCGCTCAAAGTCCGTCAACTGGAAATACGGTTCACGTCCACGCTGTCGCGGCATGCTACCAGTGTTAAAGACTGCGATGGAGCTCCGTATGCCATGGCAAACTGGCTGACACTGACGGCGGCGGTGCACAAATGCTGCGCAGCTAGCGCCATTCGACGGCCAACACCGCGGTTCCTGGTGTGTCCGCTGTGCCGTGCGTGTGATCATTGCTTGTACAGCCCTCTCGCAGTGTCCGGAGCAAGTATGGTGGGTCTGACACACTGGTGTCAATGTGTTCTTTTTTCCATTTCCAGGAGTGTATATATATATATAGGCTGAAAGCCTCAAGGCAAGGGATAGACAAACATAAACAAGACGCAATACAAATCGTTGAAGACCCACAATAAAATTTTCAAGATTTTAAAATAAATTACCATAACCTTTCAAGTGCACACGGCCGCAATGTTTAAGCTTGAAAGGTAATTTTAAGAGTAAGGTTCCAAGGCTGAAGGTCCACAATTAATTTTCCAAAACTTTAAAAAAAATGTAGCCATAAACCTTAAGTTTATAGTAGATAAACCAGACTAAAAGAAAAGACAACTCAACGGCAGTAACTTTTCAGCAAATATGCACTTGCCGGAATTCAAACTTACTTACATAAAACACAGTAAAACCAAGAATTTTTCTTTTATTATTGGTTCTGACAGATTATAAACAGACAATTAAACACCGGTGACAAAGACAGTAGAGAGAACAGCACTCAGAAGCCTTCAGAGGGTCGGTCTGCCCTCGTTCACTTAGGTGAGACAGGTGGTGAGCCCAGCTACACTTGAGCCGTTGGAACCCAACCGAGGGACAGCCACGGACCGACCGAAAAACGACTTGCTTGCCACAAATCGGTACATGAGAGTTCAAACCCAAAATGTTAAGGGCGTGATTATCCACAATCAAATATGTATATGTATTAAGCTATCAAAATTACACACCGTGTTGGACAGCGACAACAGGTGAGGAAAGGACACTGCCTGAAATTACGTTAGTGGCCAGTGCACGTAGCCGGAACACTAACGTCCACAAGGCAGAAAATTCCTCTGGTGCACTTGAATTGTAGTCAGTCAATACTGTTAGTTCCAGCGCATGGCGGCTAAATTTCAGCAATACAAACATTCAAGTGTTGCTCACAGGAAAACCTCCCCAACAGCGAATCACCAAAACGAACCACACAACGTGAATGGACGTGGCGTGGGTACTTGACACCACTACTCAACTTTGACGTGCTGGGTCAGTGAGCCACGAAGCTCGTAGCGATCGGACAGCTCCACACACGCTCCGACACTGCGCAGGGACCGCCAGCGGACCCAGCCGACTGCACCGCGCGGAGATACAGGATGTTTCAAAAATGACCGCTATATTTGAAACGGCAATAAAAACTAAACGAGCAGCGATAGAAATACACCGTTTGTTTGCAATATGCTTGGGACAACAGTACATTTTCAGGCAGACAAACTTTCGAAATTACAGTAGTTACAATTTTCAACAACAGATGGCGCTGCGGTCTGGGAAACTCTATAGTACGATATTTTCCACATATCCACCATGCGTAGCAATAATATGGCGTAGTCCTTGAATGAAATTACCCGAAACCTTTGACAACGTGTCTGGCGGAATGGCTTCACATGCAGATGAGATGTACTGCTTCAGCTGTTCAATTGTTTCTGGATTCTGGCGGTACACCTGGTCTTTCAAGTGTCCCCACAGAAAGAAGTCACAGGGGTTCATGTCTGGCGAATAGGGAGGCCAATCCACGCCGCCTCCTGTATGTTTCGGATAGCCCAAAGCAATCACACGATCATCGAAATATTCATTCGGGAAATTAAAGACGTCGGCCGTGCGATGTGGCCGGGCACCATCTTGCATAAACCACGAGGTGTTCGCAGTGTCGTCTAAGGCAGTTTGTACCGCCACAAATTCACGAAGAATGTCCAGATAGCGTGATGCAGTAATCGTTTCGGATCTGAAAAATGGGCCAATGATTCCTTTGGAAGAAATGGCGGCCCAGACCAGTACTTTTTGAGGATGCAGGGACGATGGGACTGCAACCTGGGGCTTTTCGGTTCCCCATATGCGCCAGTTCTGTTTATTGACGAAGCCGTCCAGGTAAAAATAAGCTTCGTCAGTAAACCAAATGCTGCCCACATGCATATTGCCGTCATCAATCCTGTGCACTATATCGTTAGCGAATGTCTCTCGTGCAGCAATGGTAGTGGCGCTGAGGGGTTGCCGCGTTTGAATTTTGTATGGATAGAGGTGTAAACTCTGGCGCGTGAGACGATACGTGGACGTTGGCGTCATTTGGACCGCAGCTGCAACACGGCGAACGGAAACCCGAGGCCGCTGTCGGATCACTGCTGCACTAGCTGCGCGTTGCCCTCTGTGGTTGCCGTACGCGGTCGCCCTACCTTTCCAGCACGTTCATCCGTCACTTTCCCAGTCCGTTGAAATTTTTCAAACAGATCCTTTATTGTATCGCTTTTCGGTCCTTTGGTTACATTAAACCTCTGTTGAAAACTTCGTCTTGTTGCAACAACACTGTGTTCTAGGCGGTGGAATTCCAACACCAGAAAAATCCTCTGTTCTAAGGAATAAACCATGTTGTCCACAGCACACTTGCACGTTGTGAAAAGCACACGCTTACAGCAGAAAGACGACGTACAGAATGGCGCACCCACAGACTGCGTTGTCTTCTATATCTTTCACATCACTTGCAGCGCCATCTGTTGTTGAAAATTGTAACTACTGTAATTTCGAAAGTTTGTCCGCCTGAAAATGTACTGTTGTCCCAAGCATATTGCAACAAACGGTGTATTTCTATCGCTGCTCGTTTAGTTTTTATCGCCGTTTCAAACATACCGGTCATTTTTGAAACACCCTGTAACTTCCCTGGTCCGCAGCAACCGACCGACTGAGTGCCAGTACACCGTCAACATTTAAAACAAGTTGTCAGTGGAAGTGACACCAACTACACACACAGTTTGACAAACACTTGCACGAAGACTAGAACGGCACCAAGCAGTAGCTGTGCAATCACGACGACAAATCGGGAGTCGATTCACACACACAGCCAACCCATAAGCGATCGGCGAGCCAATTCACGTCGTCCGGTAGGTGGACGGACAGACGATCCACGATGACCGTCCCCGGCTCAAGGGATGTGTGGCAGCAATGGTCGGGCGAGCCATGTCGACGCAGAGCTTACTGCCCCAACCCGACTAACTAGTGCTGCGTTCCAACTCCCCAACTGGCAGTTCCGAACTGCACTCCAGGCACGTTCCAACTGGCTGCAGACCCAAACTCGCGACCCGAACTCCTTTACGACAGACAACTACCGGGAAGTAATAGCAGTCGAGCAAAGATACTACGAGAGAGGATATATCTATACGCGCTGCTAACGCCGCTCACGGTCAGGCAAAGGAGCAACTCAGTGACAGTAGTAATTCCATGAATTACAACGACACAAAAATTTTGGCCCATACATCAAACTTTTGGAGCTCGATTATCAATGATTCTGTGGAAATAAGATTGTCTGACAACGAGACTCTCATCAATCGAGATAGCGGTTATCAGCTGAACTCTGCTTGGAATCCTGTTATAGAGAAACTTCGTAGTCGACGTAGTTATCTGCATAAAGATGGAAATCGACCTGACACCGATACGCCAGGCTTTCGCAGTGGAGTGCGCGAGGCGCAGCGCACGGAGCCGTTATGAACGCGCACGCTGAGCAGCGCATGCGCAATGTCACCTCAGAAGGCTTTAAATAGCGGAGCTCAGCGCGTACTCGCCAGTACTACTACAGTGGCATTCACCTGAAGATGGCCAGAAGACTCTGCGCCGAAATATCGTGGCAGGAAGTTACTGATATCCGGCAGTTCTCCCGTGTTTTTATGGAACAAGTAGTAATTTAAATTAACCTATCGAGGTGGAAGTACGTGAAAAACAAGGTGTAAGATACATGATGGCGGGAACACTAGCTACGCTTATAGAGTTCGAAACCTTTTGGTTAATACATCCAGTACCTCACAGAGAAAAGAGAATATAGGATTTCCAGTTGTTAAACCACTTCCAAAAACGAACTGTACATTTGATAAAAAAAAATTATGTGAAATAAAATGATCAATTATATTTCCTTTCTTTTTTTTAAAAAAATAACAGTTTTCTCGTTACTGCTGGACTGAATTGTATCTGGTCTATTTCGTCTACATTCACTTATTCTGTAGCAAAACTCATCTACTACTTTTACTGCCTCGTTCCCTCATCTGATTTTTTCCCCATTTTTCTGTTGGATTCATCGCAACCAGTGCTAACAGTTGATGTGTCTTCTGAATCGAAAGCTATCTCACGTTGAGGGTTTCGTAGTAGCCTGTCGTTAGGGAATCTGCTTGTCTAGATCTACATCTACATGACTGTTCTGCAACTCACACTTGAATGCCTGGCAGAGGGATCATCAAACCACTTTTGGACTATTTGTCTATTGCTCCTCCCTCTAATAGCGCTTGGCAAATATGAACACGTAAGTCTTCCTGTGTGAATACTGCTGTCTCTTGCTTTATTTTGATGATCATTTCTCCCTATCTAAGCTGGCGTCAATAAAATATTCTCGCATTGAGAGGAGAAATTGGTGATTGAAACTTGGTGAGAAGATTTCGCCGAAACGAGAAATGTCTTTGTTTTAATGATGGTCACCCGAACTCGCGTATCATATCCATGGCACTCTCTCCCATGTTTCATTGAATACAAAACTAGCCGTCCTTCTTTCTACTTTTTCGATGTCGTCTGTCGTTCCTGTCTGTTGGGGATTCCATACCACACAGCAATACTCTCGCACTGGACGGAGAAGCGTAGAGTAGGCAGTCTAACGTGTGTGTGTGAAGTCTTATGGGACTTAACTGCTAAGGTCATCAGTCCCTAAGCTTACACACTACTTAACCTAAATTATCCTAAAGACAAACACACACACCTCCGCCGGGACCAGCCGCACAGTCCATGACTGCAGCGCCTGAGACCGCTTGGCTAATCCCGAACCGCACGCAGTCCAACGGATTTGCCGCATCTGCTGCATGTTCTGCCAATAAAACGTAGTATTTGGTTCGCCTTCCCCACAACATTATCTGTACAATTGTTCCATTTAATTGAACTGACAGCCTTAAGAGTTGTGAGATTTATCGTGTAACCAGAATTTAAAGGATTCGTTTTGGTACTCATGTGAGTGACCTCACTCTTTTCAGTATTTAGGGCCACGAGTCCCATTTTTCGTACTGTACAGATATTTTCTTTAGATTATTCTGCAGCTGATCTTCTGATAAGATTACTAGACGGTAAATGATGGTTTCATTTACAGTCTAACAGGACTGCCCAGATTGTCATCTGAATCGTTTACATACTTAGAAACAGCAGAAGGCCTATACACTTCCTTGGGGAACGCCAAGAACGACAGGTAATTTACTGCCGGCCGGAGTCGCCGTGCGGTTCTAGGCGCTACAGTCTGGAGCCGAGCGACCGCTACGGTCGCAGGTTCGAATCCTGCCTCGGGCATGGATCTGTGTGATGTCCTTAGGTTACTTAGGTTTAGTTAGTTCTAAGTTCTAAGGCACTGATGACCTCAGAAGTTAAGTCGCATAGTGCTCAGAGCCATTTGAACCATTTTGTAATTTACTCGATGAATTTCCGTCCACTACTCCGAATTGTGATCTTTATGACAGGAAATCACGAATCCAGTCGCACGACACGAAACGCAATTTGATTAGAAACCTCCCGTGAGGAACGGTATCGAAAGCCTTCTGGAAATCTAGAAATGCGAGGTCTTGCTTAAAAGTGATTCCTCCGAATTTTTATATCAAATTCTTAAAGGTTTTTAAATAAAACAAACCTTATAAATATTCTATAGCTTTATCGTTTTAGTCTACTTGTCTTGCAGCAGTCTGCCGTTAGAAGGCTCCGAATTGTAGAGTGTGACATGACGATGCGAAACGTAACTACACTCCTGGAAATGGAAAAAAGAACACATTGACAACGGTGTGTCAGACCCACCATACTTGCTCCGGACACTGCGAGAGGGCTGTACAAGCAATGATCACACGCACGGCACAGCAGACACACCAGGAACCGCGGTGTTGGCCGTCGAATGGCGCCAGCTGCGCAGCATTTGTGCACCGCCGCCGTCAGTGTCAGCCAGTTTGCCGTGGCATACGGAGCTCCATCGCAGTCTTTAACACTGGTAGCATGCCGCGACAGCGTGGACGTGAACCGTATGTGCAGTTGACGGACTTTGAGCGAGGGCGTATAGTGGGCATGCGGGAGGCCGGGTGGACGTACCGCCGAATTGCTCAACACGTGGGGCGTGAGGTCTCCACAGTACATCGATGTTGTCGCCAGTGGTCGGCGGAAGGTGCACGTGCCCGTCGACCTGGGACCGGACCGCAGCGACGCACGGATGCACGCCAAGACCGTAGGATCCTACGCAGTGCCGTAGGGGACCGCACCGCCACTTCCCAGCAAATTAGGGACACTGTTGCTCCTGGGGTATCGGCGAGGACCATTCGCAACCGTCTCCATGAAGCTGGGCTACGGTCCCGCACACCGTTAGGCCGTCTTCCGCTCACGCCCCAACATCGTGCAGCCCACCTCCAGTGGTGTCGCGACAGGCGTGAATGGAGGGACGAATGGAGACGTGTCGTCTTCAGCGATGAGAGTCGATTCTGCCTCGGTGCCAATGATGGTCGTATGCGTGTTTGGCGCCGTGCAGGTGAGCGCCACAATCAGGACTGCATACGACCGAGGCACACAGGGCCAACACCCGGCATCATGGTGTGGGGAGCGATCTCCTACACTGGCCGTACACCAATGGTGATCGTCGAGGGGACACTGAATAGTGCACGGTACATCCAAACCGTCATCGAACCCATCGTTCTACCATTCCTAGACCGGCAAGGGAACTTGCTGTTCCAACAGGACAATGCACGTCCGCATGTATCCCGTGCCACCCAACGTGCTCTAGAAGGTGTAAGTCAACTACCCTGGCCAGCAAGATCTCCGGATCTGTCCCCCATTGAGCATGTTTGGGACTGGACGAAGCGTCGTCTCACGCGGTCTGCACGTCCAGCACGAACGCTGGTCCAACTGAGGCGCCAGGTGGAAATGGCATGGCAAGCCGTTCCACAGGACTACATCCACCATCTCTACGATCGTCTCCATGGGAGAATAGCAGCCTGCATTGCTGCGAAAGGTGGATATACTCTGTACTAGTGCCGACATTGTGCATGGTCTGTTGCCTGTGTCTATGTGCCTGTGGTTCTGTCAGTGTGATCATGTGATGTATCTGACCCCAGGAATGTGTCAATAAAGTTTCCCCTTCCTGGGACAATGAATTCACGGTGTTCTTATTTCAATTTCCAGGAGTGTATGTCGGTGTATTAGAAACAGAGCGCTGCACTCGAGTTTTGAATTCGAAGAGTTCGCCCTCACTCTCTTTGAGCATGACAATATCAGACTACACACGAACGCTGACACATCTGCAATAGTCACACGCCTTGGGTTGACTGCCATTCACCATCCTCCACACAGCCCCGACTTGGATCTATCCGATTTTCATCTGATTCCGAAACTTCAAGGACACCTTCGAGGACTTCGCTTTGGTAGTGATGAAGCAGTGCAAGCAGAGGTGAGTTTTTGGCTCGGTCAGCAAAGTCAAACATTGTGCAATGACGGTATCAGCTAACTGGTATCTCGTTGGGAGAAATGTGTTAATCGCCAGGATGACCACGTCGAGGAACAAGTACTTAGGCATGAAGAATAAAGATGTACGAGCGGCTTTCAAAAAGTGATGCAATACATTTTTTTCTCGACCGATTTCGGTTGGAAATGTGCAGAACTTTTTGGGGGACATCGTAGGAAATTCCGGCTTCAGACCCTATAGTTTCGCATTCGACAGGACGACCGTTCAAACCCACGTCCAGCCATCCTGATATATGTTTCCCGTGATTTCCCTAAATCGCTTCAGGCAAATGCCTGGATGGTATCTTTGAAAGGACACGGCCGACTTCCTTCTCCATCTTTCCCCAATCCGATGGGACCGATGACCTCGCTGTTTGGTTCCCTCCCACCAACCAACCATCTATCCATCCAACCAACCAACCATGTAGTTTCATGAAGTTCCGATACGTGGCGCAATACGTAGCCTTGAACGGAATTTCGTTCCAAGTAGAGAGCTGTCATGATATCAGTCTGCAGGCTTTCGTGGCCGTTCCACTAAAGTTAAAATCTTGTGGCTTGTAGCTGAAAAATCCTGAAGAATATCCCAGCAGAGGGGTGGGAACGTCGATTATTTTAGAGGAAATATGACGCGGCCTAACAACCAAGAAGATTTTAACTTAGGTGTTACTGAGTTTCTTTTGACGGAAACCAGAGGATCGCAGATATTCGTAGACACTTCCAGGATGTCTACGGAAACCTGGCAGTGAACAAAAGCACGGCGAGTCGTTGGGCGAGGTGTCTGTCATCACCGCAGCAAGGTCGCTCAAACCTGTCCGATCTCCCGCGCCCCGCCGGCCGCACTCAGGACTCCTGCAGTGTTGGAACGTGCAGACACTCTCATTCGAGGTGATTGAGCGATCACAATCGGACACCTCGCTGATGAACTGGACATCTCTGTTGGTGGCGCTGACACACTCGTCCACAAGTTGGGGTACTATGTATGTTGTATGCTAACCGGGGACCTAGAAACGACGGAGAGGCTCCGACCCCGCCATAGCTGCAGTGGTCCACAACCCCACGACGACTACCGCAGCCCACTTCACCCCTCCGCCTCCCCCCACCGAACCCAGGGTAATTGTGCGGTTCGGCCCCCTGTGGACACGCCCCGACCCTCCCCAGGGAACGACTCACACCAGACGAGTGTAACTCCTATGCTTGCGTGGTAGAGTAATTGTGGTGTACGCATGCAGAATTTGTTTGTGCAGCAGTCGCCGACATAGTGTAGCTGAAGCGGAATAAGGGGAACCAGCCAGCATTCGCCGAGGCAGATGGAAAACCGCCTAAGCACCGTCCACAGACTGGCCGGCTCACCTGACCTCGACACAGGTCCGCCGGGCGGATTCGTGCCGGGGACCAGGCGCTCCTTCCCGCTCTGGAAAGCCGTGCGTTAGACCGATCGACTAACCGGGCGGGCACAAGCTGGGGTACGAAAGTGTGTCTGCCCGCCGGGTACTCGCGCAGTACGCGGCTAATCGTGACAATTTTTTGTCGCACGTCATCACAGGCGATGAAGCACGGCTTCATCACGTCGATCCTGACAAAAAAGAAGAAAACAGTCCATGGAGTTGTGCCAAGCCACTTTTCCTGCGAACAAATAGTTAAAAGCCGCGCGCTGAGCCAGTAAAGCCATGGCGAGTGTAGTCTGGAATTCTGAAGAGGTTAACTCAGTTTGATGTGCTCCCTTATGGTGCAACGATGAACTTTCAAGCGTATAATGCTACCCTCAGGAAATTGAGGAGACGACATCGGCGGGGTCGTCGCCACTAAAATGCAAAGGAACTTCTCCAAGTCAGTGCAACAGCGCACGCAACTCTGCACACCAGCAAGGAGCTCACAAAATCTCATTGGACTCTTCTTCCTCGTCCAGCCTACAACCCGTATCTCGCACCTTGCGGCTTCCATCTGTGTGACCCTATGAACGGCGCACTCCGAGGGAAGCAGTACGTAGGTGACCGTGAGGTTGTTGACGCTTAAGGGAGGACGTTGATGAAAAACACACACTATTTCAAAAATGCACCAAATCCACAGTTTTGGAGATATGGCAATGAAATTTTGTACCACGCTTTATATGAAAATAACACATTTACATATAAAATCCTTTGATTATATATATTAAAGTATTTTTAAAATTAAGTTGACGCTTCTTTTTGTTGTGCGTCTATAGACCTTTCCACACTGTAATTTTTCCTCCTATCTACGTAATTCTGTAGCTCTCAATTCGTTCGAGCAATCAATCATTCATCATAGGAAACACAGTCATAGCTCAGTCACTCAAAATGATTCTGAAATTTTGCTTGTTAGAATGAAATCAGGCGATGATTCTTCTTCTCTGCAGGCTCGTGCTTTGCGGCAGTCTGCTAATCTGTACAAATAAAATGCCTCGTAATTTTGGGAGCGTTGTATAATCAGTCGGGAAACCTCAGATCAAGCGGATATTTGGCTTTGATGAAGTTTAACCTTCCGAAGAAGTAATGGAGCTCTTGGATTATTAAATGCAGGTTCGTATCCAGTCTTTCGGAAGTCCCTTCTGATTAACAACTACGCAATATATCGATAAATATCATTAATTCTCAAATTTCAAATACACACCTTTTATTTGAAGGAGCCATCTATATATATTTCCTTTTAATCGTACAGTTCGTATTAGTTATCTTCTGTGATAAATCTCAATAATCAGATTACAGTTCTTCCAAACCAAGCTCATGCTAATCGGCACGAAGACAATCTCGGAAGCCCCCTTTCTTTTTTTTCTAACAACCACCAGAGAGAGTAATACAAAGTATAATTATGTGCTCATGGCACAGCTATTGTATGAAACTACTTTGCGCATGGATTCTGCGAGTACGAAGATAGAAAATTAGTAAACGTCATTCAAGGGTACAATTGTATCAGAATAATTAATCGAATATAAAGAGAATTACAGTCTGAAGACAGTTTCCACATCGTACTTGCTTAAAATTTTTCCAATGCAGTCAGTGACCTTACTGATGAATGGTAAGAACACTGTCCCCTTGGGTTGATGTCGATCCTCATCCTTCCTGGTTGTCAGTCTAGGGTGTAGTGCACGATCTATCTCTCTGTTGGATTACCCATTCTTCTTGAAGGTCGCTCTAGTGTGTTCAATCTCATCATCTAAGTGAGCTGGTTCACATATTTTGTGCGCCCTGCCTATTAATGTTTTAATCACATCTTGATGGAACTTGCCAGGTTTGCAGAGGGGTCCAAATAATAAAAAATCATATATTTTCGATTTTTTCCCAGTTTTCCTTTTAAGAGGTAATTTGGCGTTTTACACTGTCCATTCACAATAATGTGACCACCTGTCGAAATACGGAGTAACCTCCTATGGCAGCGCGGACGTGCATGAAGCCCAGCGAGGTTCTGGAAGCCATTGACAGGTGTGTGGAGCCACGATAATGCCGACTGCGGTGCCACTGCCAGCTGCGCTGGGTTCATCAGCTGAGGGTCCTCGGCGCGAACAGCCCGATCGAGGTGGTCCCACAGATTCTCGATCGGCTGTAAATGTGTGGGGTTTCTTGGGCACTGGAGTGCAATAAACGTATCCTGGTGCTCTTCGAATTACCTCGTACATGGCGAGCTATATGACATGTTGCATTGTCATGCTGGTAGATGCCATCATGCTGAGGAAAAAGAAACTGCATGTAGGGATGGACATTCTCCCCAAGGTGTTGATCCATTATGCCTTCCACAATGACAAGATCACCCGGGGAATTCCACGAAACATTCCCCAGACCATAACGCTCCCTCCTCCGGCCTGGACACTTCAGAATGTGATTCGTCTGAAGATGACACCTTTCGCCACTTCCAAGTTCCAGTTGCGGTACCGGCGTGTAAGCTGCAGATTTCCTCGCTGATTAATGCCTGTCAGTTTGAGAGCAGGCGCCTGCCTGCTGCAGAGATCTATACGCCGCAATGCTAGCTGAACCGTCGTTGAGGAGACACTGTTGGTAGCTCCTTGGTTCATCTGGGCGGTCAGCTGCTCAACAAAATTACACGTCTATTCGCCCGTACACTTGTCAGCAACCGTCATTCATCCCTCTAACATATGACCCTTGGTGCACCACACTCCCTAGTTCATCTGGGCGGTCAGCTGCTCAACAACGTTACACGTCTATTCGCCCGTACACTTCTCAGCAACCATCATTCACCCCTGTAATATATGACCCTTGGTGCACCACACTCCCTGGTTCATCTGGACGGTCAGCTGCTCAACAAAGTTACACGTCTATTCGCCCGTACACTTGTCAGCAACCGTCATTCATCCCTGTAATATATGACCCTTGGTGCACCACACTCCCTGGTTCATCTGGTCGGTCAGATGCTCAACAAAGTTACACGTCTATTCGCCCACACACTTGTCAGCAACCGTCATTCATCCCTGTAATATATGACCCTTGGTGCACCACACTCCCTAGTTCATCTGGGTGGTCAGCTGCTCAACAAAGTTACACGTCTATTCACCCATACACTTGTTAGCAACTGTCATTCACCCCTGCAATATATGACCCCTGGTGCACCAAAGTTATCTCGCCGCCAGTTTTAGATAGCACCATTTTGCCATGCACGATATTTTGACACAGTAGTCAATGATCTTCCCTGTAATATATGACCCTTGGTGCACATCACTCCCTAGCGCAGCTGCTCAACAAAGTTACACGTCTATTCGCCCGTACACTTCTCAGCAACCATCATTCACCCCTGTAATATATGACTCTTGGTGCACCACACTCCCTGGTTCATCTGGGCGGTCAGCTGCTCAACAAAGTTACATGTCTATTTGCCCGTACACTAGTCAGCAACTGTCATTCATCCCTGTAATATATGACTCTTGGTGCACCACACTCCCTGGTTCATCTGGGCGGTCAGCTGCTCAACAAAGTTACATGTCTATTTGCCCGTACACTAGTCAGCAACTGTCATTCATCCCTGTAATATATGACCCTTGGTGCACCACACTCCCTGGTTCATCTGGACGGTCAGCTGCTCAACAAAGTTACACGTCTATTCGCCCGTACACTAGTCAGCAACCGTCATTCATCCCTGTAATATATGACTCTTGGTGCACCACACTCCCTGGTTCATCTGGACGGTCAGCTGCTCAACAAAGTTACACGTCTATTCGCCCGTACACTAGTCAGAAACCGTCATTCATCCCTGTAATATATGACTCTTGGTGCACCACACTCCCTGGTTCATCTGGACGGTCAGCTGCTCAACAAAGTTACACGTCTATTCGCCCGTACACTAGTCAGCAACCGTCATTCATCCCTGTAATATATGACCCTTGGTGCACATCACTCCCTAGTTCAGCTGCTCAAGAAAGTTACACGTCTATTCGCCCGTACACTTCTCAGCAACCTTCATTCACCCCTGTATTATATGACCCCTGGTGCACCAAAGTATCTCGCCGCCAGTTTTAGATAGCACCATTTTGCCATGTGCGATATTTTGACCCAGTAGTCAATGATCTTCCCTTTTGGACGTCAGTTAAATCGCTCCATCCCCTCCCCCTCCCCTCCGACACGTTGACATCGATGGTGGACGTTGGTCACATGAATGTGAATGGACCATGTAGCTTTAGAAGAGATATCTTTGGAACCTTGATACATCTTGATACATATAAAAGTGTATCATATAAAAGTTGAAATGTAATTAACGTTTTTCAAAGTTATGTAACAACTTTTGTAAAAGCTTGAAATTTTACGAAATAACCCACACCTTTAGTTAATTCTGAGAAATGAAAACTTTGCATAAAGCATAGATTAAAGATCTTTTCGTGCCACATCAACCCATGTGTAATAAAGTTGCTTCCTGGGATACCACTTTTGGAAAATAAGCTGTACACAATTCCTTGGAATGTTTTGAATATACGTAATTAATATAGCTAAACGTTAATTATTATGCTAATTATTTGGTTTTCTTATTTATTTTATGTTTTGAATTGTTGTTTTACGTTTTACATTTGAGTTTTGTTGTTTGTTTTTCTGTTTACCGTTTCACATATGTCTCTTTGGTTAATCGAAAATAGTAACTTATTATTGTGTTACAAAATGATTACAAGAATGACAATCTATAAAAATGTGCTTAAAACATGACGTATTTCTACACCATACACATAAACTGAGCGAAATTTGTTCACACAACGATGGAAGATACAGTATGTAATAAAATTCAGAAGGATATGCGATTTGTGATGGGTGGTCCCCTAAACATCCTGATTCGTATCAGACATATTTCAGTACATTGATAAGCCATGACAAAGAGAACTGATTATGCGTTAGTGACTCCAGCTTGACTATATTGTTTCTCAACCTTAAATTGAGATCATAATCATTCAGCAGAACTAGATCTGCAAACCTACTCACAAAGTTCTTGCAACATCAAAAGCCGTATACCTGCCCTGTCGTTCTTTTTGGCATCACCAGCTGAACAAGCTCCTTGTCGTCAGATACGACGCTCAAAATGTTTTTTTTTCACGCTGACTACCCCCATTTCCATGGTTTTAAGAGAAACTAAAGGAGAGTTTGGGCCGAGAATTGGAGAATCTCTTTTTGAATTCCCAGAAGTTCTTGAGACGGCATCGAAATTTGGTTGGTTGCTTGATTTGGCGGAGGGACCAAACAGCAAGGTCATCGGTCCCATCGGATTAGGGAAGAATGGGGAAGGAAGTCGGCCACGTCCTTTCAAAGGGACCATCCCAGCATTTGCCTTAACCGATGCAGGGGAATCTCGGAAAACCTACATCAGCATGGCCGGACTTGGGTTTGAACCGTCGGCCTCCCGAAAGCGAGTCCAGTGCTTTAAGAACTCCGCCACCTTGCTCTGTTCCGAACTCTGGTAAAGTAACGTTTTACCACGTGAAAAAGAAATTTCAAATAAATTCTCATTCCCAGTGCGGGCGTTAAATCTGTTTGGTAGATTCTTCAGATGGTCAGTGTAAAATAACCGCTTTGAGCGTCCTACTTGAAGACATGGAACATGATCAGCTGATTCCAAAAGGCACAACGGGGCAGGTACAGCCGTTGCACGTATGTGACTTTCGATGTTGGAAGAACATTGTGAGAAGATTTTCGGATCTAGTTTTATTGAATGATTACGATGTCAATCTCCTCCTGAGAAACAATATAATCAAGCTGCAGTCAATAGTACGTACATAATCACTCCTCTTCGCCAATCCTTCCCAGTCTACTGAAATATACCTGGTACAAATCAGAATATTTAGAGGACCACCCGAGACAATTTGCGATTCCTGCCGAATTTTGTAATCTATTGTGTTGTCCAGCGTGTGTATTATATGAAGAAATTTTGTTCATTTTATGTGGATGTTGCAAAAATAAATTATGTTGTAAGCGTTTCTTTACAGATAATCGTTATTGTAATGATTTTGTATCTAATAATGAGTTACTAATTATTTTCAGTTAACAAACAAGTATACTATGCACAGGTGTTTGTTATGGTTAATTCACACTTTTAGCCACACCGTCTAATTGGTCGCCTGTCTTTACCATCAAGTAATGCAATCTTTACATTTTTACTTCCATGTTCTTATGTATGCTTCACATTTCTTCCTGCTGTTGCAAAAGGGTATATATATATATATATATATATATATATATATATATATATATATATAGGGTGTTACAAAAAGGTACGGCCAAACTTTCTGGAAACATTCCTCACACACAAAGAAAGAAAATATTTTATGTGGACATGCGTCCGGCAACGCTTACTTTCCATGTTAGAGCTCATTTTATTACTTCTTTTCAAATCACATTAATCATGGAATGGAAACACACAGCAACAGAACGTACCAGCGTGACTTCAAACACTTTGTTACAGGTAATGTTTAAAACGTCCTCCGTTAGCGAGGATACATGCATCCACCCTCCGTCGCATGGAATCCCTGATGCGCTAATGCAGCCCTGGAGAATGCCGTATTGTATCACAGCCGTCCACAATACGAGCACGAAGAGTCTCTACATTTGGTACCAGGGTTGCGTAGACAAGAGCTTTCCAATGCCCCCATTAATGAAAGTCAAGAGGGTTGAGGTCAGGAGAGCGTGGAGGCCATGGAATTGGTCCGCCTCTACCAATCCATCGGTCACCGAATCTGTTGTTGAGAAGCGTACGAACACTTCGACTGAAATGTGCAGGAGCTCCATCGTGCATGAACCACATGTTGCGTCGTACCTGTAAAGGCACATGTTCTAGCAGCAGAGGTAGAGTATCCCGTATGAAATCATGGTGGTGAATCGGGGTAGTACAGTACATACTGACGAAACTAAAATGAGCTCTGACATGGAAAATAAGCGTTTCCGGACACATGTCCACATAACATCTTTTCTTTATTTGTGTGTGAGGAATGTTTCCTGAAAGTTTGGTCGTACCTTTTTGTAACACCCTGTATATATATATATATATATATATATATATATATATATATATATATATATATATATATGTGTGTGTGTGTGTGTGTGTGTGTGTGTGTGTGGATACCGGGCTACCGGGCTACCGGGCACCATGCTGATGCCAGAAACTTCAAGAGTGGAAGCTTCTAGAACACAAAACTTCACAGGACAATAACAACTTGTGACATCTACACAAATCTAGGTAGCAGCTGTTATATGGACTACACAATGTATGCGTGAGACCGTCCCTACTACAAGCGCCAGTGTGCTTGATTGTGGTATAATTAGCTCTGATACGTTGGTTCGTTCTTATTCAGAAACAAATTTTATGTGAGGCCTGAGTTTGTCCTGGAGTATACAGTGTTCAGATAACTTACGGGAATGCAGCCGGGTGATATCGTCTACAACCGCCGATATTTCGACAGGAGCTCATCCTGCCATTTTCAAGGAAAACCGGCAGAAAGTAAGCTGTTATCTGAGTAACCGACACATGGTGCAACCACAGATATTTCGACTGGAGCAGATTCCGCCATTTCCAAAGCACAACTGCAGCAAGTAAGCGCTTTGCGAGGAAATTTAAAACCTCGTTTTGCAGAGAAACGCTGAAAGATAATACACGCACACACACACACACACACACACACACACACACACACTGTAAACACTAGCGCCATCACAAACCAAAGATGACCGACGCCAGAAATTATCGGTGGTCAGTGAAATTAATAATTAACGTTTGAGGTAGCATAAACTCTGCCCCTCTGTTTTTTTGAGAAGGGAGAGAGCAGGATTCCATGAGAGAGAGGAACGTGAGTTTTACAAATGTTGACCCAAGTATTATCCGAATGTGAGGAAAAAATTAATATTTGGGTCAACATTTGTAAAACTCTAATTACTTTCTCTCTCACAAACCCCACCCTATGGGGAAAGAGGGGGAGTTCTAGTTTTAGAGAATCAAAATTTACGAAGTAAATAAGTATTTTTTATTCATCCGTAACCATTTTCCACCCAGAAATGAGAACATGGATTTCCTTGAATTACAGCGCGAACTACCAAGAATCAAAACAAATGTTTAAGACAAAATGTATGTACTTTTTTTTAATCTAAAATCTGATTCTGCAATAAAAAACGGGGGTTCCCATTTGAAATTTCAAAGTTGCCTCCCGTCCCACCCCCAGGGGGCTGGGGTGGCGGGCTAATTTTAGCACCAGCAGATGTCCCCCTCGAAAATAATCAACTTTCGATTCTACACACTTTTTCGTGTGAAGCTTATTTTTCCAGTTATTCTGGTTTGTCAACTTAAAATTTACACGCTGTGTATTTCGCGGCTTACTCCCTGGTTAATATTACTCTGTCACGACCAATTTTCCTTGTACTACATAAGGACTGTGAAACATCGTTTGCCTGAACGGGATGTAACACTTCACTGTCCACCTCCATCATCTTTATCTGAACTTTGCTCTGTTTTGCAGGAAGACCGGTACGAGACGCCATTGAAAACCAGTACCAGGAGCAGTATTTATCTATCGCAAGACGACCGGAATCCGTTCTGAATGGCAAAGGTCTTCCCACATTGTATTAGGCACGGTGACTTGTTCTGTTCTTCGGTATTTCTATACCTTTGCCCACCCGCTGTAGGTAGAACGTAGCGACTGGCTGGACGGCTGGAGGTTTGCCTGGCTGCCAGGACTGACCTGCGCCACTCCAGCCGCTCCAGCCATTCCAGCAGCGTTGCGACAGACGGCCAGAGCGGCAGTGGCGTGAGTAGCGTGGGCCACATTTAGCAGCTGAGCTCAGGGAACTGGTTCACCGCTGCGCTGCGGGCCGGCGAAACACTTGTCACATCTCGAGCTGCCGGCAGTTAATCCGCTCACAGCCACAGAAACGTGCCGAGTCCAACTGGTTCTGACAAGGGAGCCTCCCCATCGCACCCCCCTCAGATTTAGTTATAAGTTGGCACAGTGGATAGGCCTTGAAAAACTGAACACAGATCAATCGAGAAAACAGGAAGAAGTTGTGTGGAACTGTGAAAAAAATATGCAAAATAGACAAACTGAGGTGTCCATGCGCAAGATAGGCAACATCAAGGAGAGTGCGAGCTCCGGAGCGCCGTGGTCCCGTGGTTAGCGTGAGCAGCTGCGGAACGAGAGGTCCTTGGTTCAAAAATGTTCAAATGGCTCTGAGTACTATGGGACTTAACATCTATGGTCATCAGTCCCCTAGAACTTAGAACTACTTAAACCTAACTAACCTAAGGACAGCACACAACACCCAGCCATCACGAGACAGAGAAAATCCCTGACCCCGCCGGGAATCGAACCCGGGAACCCGGGCGTGGGAAGCGAGAACGCTACCGCACAACCACGAGATGCGGGCGGTCCTTGGTTCAAGTCTTCTCTCGACTGAAAAGTTTAATTTTCGAAAAAGTTATGATCTGTCCGTTCATTGACATTTCTGTTCACTGTAATAAGTTTAGTGTCTGTGTTTTGCGACCACACCGCAAAACCGTGCGATTAATAGACGAAAGGACGTGCCTCTCCAATGGGAACCGAAAACATTTGATAGCAAGGTCATAGGTCAACGGATTTCTCCACAGGTAAACACGTCTGATATATTCTACAGGGTGTTACAAAAAGGTACGACCAAATTTTCAGGAAACATTCCTCACACACAAAGAAGAAAATATGTTACGTGGACATGTGTCCGGAAACGCTTACTTTCCATGTTAGAGCTCATTTTATTACTTCTCTTCAAATCACATTAATCATGGAATGGAAACACACAGCAACAGAACGTACCAGCGTGACTTCAAACACTTTGTTACAGGAAATGTTCAAAATGTCCTTCGTTAGCGAGGATACATGCATCGACCCTCCGTCGCATGGAATCCCTGATGCGCTAATGCAGCCCTGGAGAATGCCGTATTGTATCACAGCCGTCCACAATACGAGCACGAAGAGTCTCTACATTTGGTACCCAGGTTGCGTAGACAAGAGCTTTCAAATGCCCCCATAAATGAAAGTCAAGAGGGTTATAGGTCAGGAGAGCGTGGAGGCCATGGAATTGGTCTGCCTCTCCCAATCCATCGGTCACCGAATCTGTTGTTGAGAAGCGTACGAACACTTCGACTGAAATGTGCAGGAGCTCCATCGTGCATGAACCACATGTGTCGTACTTGTAAAGGCACATGTTCTAGCAGCAGAAGTAGAGTATCCCGTATGAAATCATGATAACGTGCTCCATTGAGCGTAGGTGGAAGAACGAAACTAAATGAGCTCTAACATGGAAAGTAAGCGTTTCCGGACACATGTCCACATAACATCTTTTCTTTATTTGTGTGTGAGGAATGTTTTGTAACACCCTGTGTACGATACTGGTGACGGCATGTGCGTCACATGACAGGAATATGTTGTCGACCCACCTAACTTGTACACTTGGCGAATGGGTAAAAAGATTCTTCTACCTTGCCCGATTTAGGTTTTCTTGTGGATGTGATAATCACTCCCAAAAAAGTGATGAAAACATAAAAGTTTGTCTCGTAAACTGCAACAAATGAATGCAACAGTTTCACAGTTGCACAGTTTTCCCTGTGCTCTGACAAACATATGTTTTTAACGTTTTCAAATTTTTCCGTCAAATCCTGCACATGTCCAAGCAAATCTGAACATGTCCTGGAATTTTGGAGAGCGAAGTTGATTAAGTGTGAGGGCCTGAACTTTGATAATTGTCTGAAAATAAAAAATTAAACTTTTCACTCGAGGGAAGACTTGAACCAAGGACCTCTCCTTCGGCAGGGGCTCACGCTAACCACGGGACCACGGCGCTCCTGAGCCCACACTCTCCTTGATGTTGCCTGTCTTGCCCATGGACTACTCAGTTTGTATATTTTGCTCTTGTTTCGTAGTTCCACACAATTTCTTCCTATTTTCTCGATTGATCTGCGTTCAGTTTTTCAAGGCCTATCCACTGTGCCAACTTATAACTAAATCTGAGGGGGGTGCGATGGGGGGTTCCCTTGTGAGCACTCGGTATCCACTGCACGTCTGGCGATGAACACATCTCGTGCGAGGGCATACTGAAAAGTTATACCACCGAATTTTTATGCAAAAACTCTGAAAGCTTTTAAAATAAAACAACATTCTACAAGAACCGTTCAATAAGTAAAGCAACACATTTCGTTTCTCATATCGGGTAGGTTCTATTCAAGATTCCAATAAACCATATTATGCCTCACTCTTTTTGCTATAAAACCCTGTTTTTCAACGCAATGTCCGTTCAGTGAGATGACCTTACGCCACCTTCCTGAGAAGGCCTGTATGCCCGCATGGTACCACTAACTAACTGACGCCAGAGCCAATATTTTACGGGAGGACGTTGACGAAATTGACCAAAAATGCCAATTTTCGATTTATTTTTTATTTGTTATTACAACTCATGGGCAATAAGTTCCCAAAGTTTCAATGTTGAAATCGCATCCGACGTGCCAGAAACTTAATTAAAAGTGCGACGCGGCCTCCCTGCCACGCCCACGTTTTGAAGCAGCACTTCAACACCAGCTCAGTCAACAACGATTCTGTGTACTATTTTCAACCAAACGTGTGCGGGATACATCTAGGAGGTCCTGATACATACTCCTTGGTTTTACAGATCATCTTTGGCCGATCCTGCACTTCTCAAAAAGTGTGTTCATGGCAAAACCCAAAATCCAAATGAGTCTCTAAATTCAGTCAGATGGAAACGATACCCTTAAAACACATTTGCATCTGCTACAGTTGTCAGAATTGCAACTTGTGATGCAGTTATTGTATTTAATGATGGGAACACCGGGAGGATGAAGGTATTAGAAAGAATTGGGTTCAAGATAGGAAATTTTACTCCCGACATCCTGAGAAAAATGGATTTACAGCGCGTCTTTGCAGCTGAAAAGTCAGTTGAAGACCTGGTAAAGGAAAGAAGGAAGACAACAAGAAACCACAAGAGAAGCCTTGAAGGGAAAGGCGACCCAGAGTACAAATGTGGTGAGTTCTGAAGAAGTGACACAAGGAAAAAGGTTAGGTTGAACATTAAATTGAGTTTCCTGAAAAGTTTGTTTTTAAAGTTTATGTACATTTTCCTCAGATTCTATGAATGCCAGAATTACGAAATTTTGTACACATATTTCTGTAAACCTAATAAACGCTGTCTCAAGAGTAAATTTTGAAATTCTGCTTGCAAGCTGAGATATGGGGCAAAGTGCTTGGAATTTCGCATGAATTTAAAATTGTACTTATGTAACTACACTCCTGGAAATTGAAATAAGAACACCGTGAATTCATTGTCCCAGGAAGGGGAAACTTTATTGACACATTCCTGGGGTCAGATACATCACATGATCACACTGACAGAACCACAGGCACATAGACACAGGCAACAGAGCATGCACAATGTCGGCACTAGTATAGTGTATATCCACCTTTCGCAGCAATGCAGGCTGCTATTCTCCCATGGAGACGATCGTAGAGATGCTGGATGTAGTCCTGTGGAACGGCTTGCCATGCCATTTCCACCTGGCGCCTCATTTGGACCAGCAAACGTGCTGGACGTGCAGACCGCGTGAGACGACGCTTCATCCAGTCCCAAACATGCTCAATGGGGGACAGATCCGGAGATCTTGCTGGCCAGGTTAGTTGACTTACACCTTCTAGAGCACGTTGCGTGGCACGGGATACATGCGGACGTGCATTGTCCTGTTGGAACAGCAAGTTCCCTTGCCGGTCTAGGAATGGTAGAACGATGGGTTCGATGACGGTTTGGATGTACCGTGCACTATTCAGTGTCCCCTCGACGATCACCATTGGTGTACGGCCAGTGTAGGAGATCGCTCCCCACACCATGATGCCGGGTGTTGGCCCTGTGTGCCTCGGTCGTATGCAGTCCTGATTGTGGCGCTCACCTGCACGGCGCCAAACACGCATACGACCATCATTGGCACCAAGGCAGAAGCGACTCTCATCGCTGAAGACGACACGTCTCCATTCGTCCCTCCATTCACGCCTGTCGCGACACCACTGGAGGCGGGCTGCACGATGTTGGGGCGTGAGCGGAAGACGGCCTAACGGTGTGCGGGACCGTAGCCCAGCTTCATGGAGACGGTTGCGAATGGTCCTCGCCGATACCCCAGGAGCAACAGTGTCCCTAATTTGCTGGGAAGTGGCGGTGCGGTCCCCTACGGCACTGCGTAGGATCCTACGGTCTTGGCGTGCATCCGTGCGTCGCTGCGGTCCGGTCCCAGGTCGACGGGCACGTGCACCTTCCGCCGACCACTGGCGACAACATCGACGTACTGTGGAGACCTCACGCCCCACGTGTTGAGCAATTCGGCGGTACGTCCACCCGGCCTCCCGCATGCCCACTATACGCCCTCGCTCAAAGTCCGTCAACTGCATATACGGTTCACGTCCACGCTGTCGCGGCATGCTACCAGTGTTAAAGACTGCGATGGAGCTCCGTATGCCACGGCAAACTGGCTGACACTGACGGCGGCGGTGCACAAATGCTGCGCAGCTAGCACCATTCGACGGCCAACACCGCGGTTCCTGGTGTGTCCGCTGTGCCGTGCGTGTGATCATTGCTTGTACAGCCCTCTCGCAGTGTCCGGAGCAGGTATGGTGGGTCTGACACACCGGTGTCAATGTGTTCTTTTTTCCATTTCCAGGAGTGTACAATTAAAAAATTATGAAAATTCTCCTATTTGGCCTATTCCAAAAACATCTTGGGAGAATCTTACAGCATATAAAGAGATGAAACACAATTTTTTGTAGAAATCTCTTGAATACTTTCTGAGAAAAAGGAAGACACATTACAAAAAGAAGCGTCAACAGCTGTCTGGGTGAACATAAAAGGAACTGCCGCCTCGGACATATTGATAAATCGGCTGTAGCGGAACGTGTGTTCCAGGAAGGTGATCATGAAATAAAATTTAGTGAGACGACCGTCATAGCAAAGACGTCGCATTATTATGCGCGAATGTACAGAGAGGCCATTGAGATTGCCAAACACTGCAATAATTTTAATAAAAAGATGAAGGCATTAAGCTGGATAAAACAACAGCGTGACAATCGATTAATTTCAATTGAGAAAGTTGCCATATCAGAGATCATAACACAGCCGACGTCACTTGATTGACAGCGGCGCCCTCTGGATGGCTTATATATACGGCGCTCACTCACGCTCTCGTTTGACCTCAACATCCATAGTCGTTCCGCCTCCCAGTTACGGCGGTGGCATCGTTTCCTCTCCTCCCTTCAAGGCGACCTTATCCCCATCCCCCAGCACACCTGTCCCGAATCCAACTCCACTCCTGATGTTATCCTCTCCTCCCCCAACCTCCTTGGCCGCATAACGGTGGATGTCCTGGAGCCTATTGGTAGCGACCATCTCCCTGTCCTCCTCACCATTTCAGACGGTCGTCGCCCCCGCCCCGACCCTCGTAATGACCCTCCCCCTAAGTACATCCATGACTATTCCCGTGCCGACTGGAATGCCTACCGGAATACCCTTTCCACCCAGGTCGATAACCACCCCTTCACCTACCACCACCCTGACGATGTCACCCATGCCGCCTCCTTTCTCCAGCAGACCTTGTCTGAGGCCGTGGAGGCCCACGTCCCTACTGTCGTCATCCACCCCCACCGTCCTACCTTACCCCCACAGGCCGTCCTCCTCCTCCATGAATCCCGTCGTCTCTACCGTGCCTTCCTCCGCACGCGTGACCCGGACACCCTACGACGCCACCGGCAACTCCAGCGACACGTTCGTAATTTGCTCGCGGCTAAGAAACGCCGGGACTGGCGATAGACATGCGCCCGTTTAAATGCTACCCTACCGGTCAACTCGTCCAAGTTCTGGTCGGCCTTCCGTCGCCTTACCGGAACTAAACCCTCCCCCTATTATCCTCTTCTCCATGATGATCACCCTTTCCCTGACACCCTTAGTAAGGCCAATCACTTTGCCTCCTACCTCTCCGATGTATTTTCCATCCTCGATGATCCCCAGTTCGATTACTCCCTCTTCCCGGATATCCGTGATCGAACTGACACCTCTGTCCCTCCCCTCGCTCCTGGTTTCCAGTACTTGGACAACATTGCACACACGGGACTCAATGCCCCTATCACTTCACGGGATCTCCTTGCTACACTTCGCACAAAACGCAACACCGCTCCTGGTCACGATCGTGTCACCTACCGTCACCTTCGTGAAGCTCCTGTCTCTTTCCTCTCCACCCTCGCCAGGCTCTACAATGTAGTCCTGTCCACCGGTTACTGCCCCGACCTGTGGAAAACCTCCCGTATCCTCATGTTCCTTAAACCTGGCAAACCGCCGTCCGCCGTCTCCTCCTACCGTCCCATCAGCCTTACCTTGGTCTTCAGCAAGGTCCTGGAATCTATCCTCACCCGACGCATCCACCAGCATCTCCGCCGGCACCGCCTCCTTCCCGTTACCCAGTGTGGCTTTCGGCCGTCCTTCTCTTCCGACGATCTTCTCCTTCACCTCACTCATCTCCTTTCCGACCAGCTAAATTCCCGTCGCTCCGCAATCTTCCTCTCCCTTGACCTCGAACGCGCTTATGACCATGTCTGGCATTCCGGTCTCCTCTTCAAGCTCCAAACCTTCGCCCTTCCCATTAACTACGTCCGTCTGATCGATTCCTTTCTCTCCCGCCGTCCTTCCTATGTCACCATCCATAACACAGATTCCTACACCTTTTTCCCCTCCGCTGGTGTGCCCCAAGGCTCCGTCCTCTCCCCCCTTCTGTACCTTTTGCACACGGCGGACATGCCGCCGCCGTCACCCCCCGTCCACCTTCTCCAGTTTGCCGAGGACACCGCCTTCCTTGCCCTTGCCCCCACCCTGCAACGCTCCCAACACCTTCTCCAATCCCATCTTGACCGGTTCACTGCTTGGTGCAACCAGTGGTTGCTAAAGGTCAACCCCTCCAAAACCCAGGCGATCATTGTAGGCAAAACCACCCCTTCCTTCCGCCTCCTCGATTTCTATCTCACCGTCTATGGCCGTCCTATCGCCCTCACTCCCACCATAAGTACCTTGGCGTCACCCTCGACCGTCGCCTCTCCTGGACTCCCCATCTCCGGACAATACAAGCCAAGGCACGTTCCCGCCTCCGTCTCCTCAAGCTCCTTTCCGGCCGTACATGGGGTCTGGACCCCTCCACAATTCTCCACACCTATAAATCCCTCATCCGCCCTATCCTTTGTTACGCCCATCCAGCCTGGATCTCCGCCCCCCTACCTTTTATAAATCCCTCCAAATCCTTGAACGCCATGCTCTCCGCCTTGCCTATCGCATCCGTCTCCCCTCCCCCACACGAATCCTGTATGATCTCATCCCATTCCCCCACCTCCTCCTTTTCCTTGAAAGGATACAGATCCTGTACACCTCCCGTAAACTTGATCCTCCTCACCCGCTCGTCTCCCCGATCCTCTCCCACCTCCGGCCGCTGCCGCGCCTGTATTTCCACATCCCACCCGGTCTCCATCTCTCCACCCTCCTTACCCTCTCCCAAGGTGGCTTCCGCCAGCTCCCCCTCCCTGATGATGTCCTCCTCCCATCCATCTACCCCTCCTATCAACTTTGACCCTCCCCCCCACTTCCTGTGTCCTTTCCTTTAGGCACCCTCCCTCCCTCCCTTCTCTTTCCTCTCCCCCCTTCCTCCTCCCCTCTTCCCCCGGGCTTCCCCTCCCCCTTCCTCCCTCCCCCTCTCTCCTCTGCCCATGGCATCTCTTCTCTCTTATCTCGCCTCTCCCTTTCCCTTCCTCCTCCTCCTCCTCCTCCTCCTCCACTCTTGGCAGGTCCCCGGACTCGTACACGCTCAGTGGACTTTCGCGCGCCGGAGATCAGATCATCGCCAAATTTGTTGTGTGTGTGCCTCGATTTGTGTTTAGTGTTCTGTCACCGTCACGCCTCAACTGTTCACGTGTGCCGTCGCCGTCATCCGTGTTCTGTGCGCCGTGTCCCCAAGTGTTACCGTTTTTTCGCGTCCAGCGTGAACGGCTTCTTGTTTATTGTTTTTTGTATCTCCTTTTTTTGCCCGCCGTTTTTACTGTATAGTCTGTATCACCTATGTGTCATGTTATTGTTCCACTTAAGGCTGAAGAGCGGCGTAATATGCTGCTGCCAGCCCGCCTGTATCAGGTGCTTAAAATTACAATAAAGGAAAAAAAAGAAAACGCTCTCGTTGCAGTTCGCCGATTGTCCTCGGAGGATGCCTTCCGCAGTCGAAGGCGAAACGTCAGGGAACAGTTCCATGTATGGACCACGGCATCTCAGCCCGGAAGTGTTAAGTGAGGATTCCTCAAGATAGTTTCATTACACCTGGCTAGCGCTTGTATGCTATTTCAGCGTCATAACGCCACAGCTGTCTCTGTGCTCCTTGATGGTGAGCACTGCCAGACGACAGAAAGTGGCCGGCCGGGTTGGCCGAGCGGTTCTAGGCGCTACAGTCTGGAACCGCGCGACCGCTACGCTCGCAGGTTCGAATCCTGCCTCGGGCATGGATGTGTGTGACGTCCTTAGGTTAGTTAGGTTTACGTAGTTCTAAGTTCTAGGGGACCGATGACCACAGATGTTAAGTTCCATAGTGCTCAGAGCCATTTGAACCATTTGACAGAAAGTGGAGACGAAAAGGAGGTACTCTCTCGTCGACAGCCGGTCCACCTGATCTGACCACAACTGATTACTTCTCGAGATACATGTCGAGATTGACCTGAAAAGAATTCTCGCTGACTGTCTGTGATAGTATCCCAACAACACCGCGATAGTTAGAATGGGTACGAAGCATCTTTGTTCAATGATATCACGTCCACACACAAGCTTTGGAACGTCAATTAGAGAAACTGTTTTATTCTATGCACTTGTGTAAGTTGTGGCGATAATTTTTTTTTTTACAAAACGTAATTGCTGGACGACGAACAGAAAGCAATACCGCCATCTCATAGCAGTTTCTACATCTACATCTACATCTACATCTACACCTACATCTACATATACAAGACTACCGTGCAATTCGCAGTTAAGCCCCTCGCAGAGGAACCACCTTCAAACTATTCCTCTAACGCTCAAGTCTAGAGCAGGGCGCGGAAAAAACAAACACTTAAATCTTTCGCTGCGAGCTCTGATTTACCTTACTTTATTATGGGGTTGTAGAAAAATATCCGCTACCAGTCACAATAAAAGGTTGTTCATTTGTCACACGACCGGTTTCGGGCTTGCGCCCATCTTCAGGTGTTTATACATTCACGTACATGTTTGTACTGTTGGAGATCTCTGTATAAAGACAAGAAAAATTATTTGCTGGTGACTACACAGATACAAGTGGGACAACTGTAAGTGGTAAGGCAACATTTGACGAAAATATGTCTGTACTTACAAAAGATGAAGCACCATTATTACAGTTATGATGGGGTGATAGTTTTGCCACTTAGTTACACACTTTTGGCCATTTTCAAGTCCATCTATCAGTTTTACCAAGTATGCTTCATATTACACTATTATGATGTGCACTCGTGAAATACGCTATGTTTACATACAAACATGTAGGCTCTGGTCAAAGAACTTAGATGTAGCAGATGTAAAGATGTTGCTCACACAGAAACTTGTAGGTTCTGGTCAAAGAACTTAGCCACAGGAAGTGCAAAGGCGCTGCATATATAGAAATTTAAAAAGCTGTTATAGACTGATTTTCACGCCCTAAGGAGAAAGCTGGTGATTGAAATGTCACGAGAAGATCCTGCTGCAGCGAGAAACGCCTTTGTTTTAATGTTTTCCACCGCAACCTGTTTAGCGTATCCCTGATACCCTCTTTCCTATTTCGCGACAATTACTAAACTAGCGATTCGCTGATGCTTCGTATGCCTCAGGAGGCACTGTGTCAGCCGAACCCTTCTTTTAGTCCAGTTGTGCCATCATCCCCCCTACCTCTGTCTACCACACAAAACATGGACTGACTTGAACAGAATCAGAACGGGCCATGGCCAACGCAGAGGTGCTCTCCACGAGTGGGAAAAGCTTCCTAATCCAGAATGGGACTGCGAAGCTCCACTCCCGGTTGTTCATCACGTTCTCAGAGGCCGCAAGATGCGAGACTATCACGGTCATGAAGAGGACTTCCTGCTGGCAACTCCAGATGCTGTGCGCTGGATTGAAGGAATGGATATGCAGTTGTGAAGCACAAACAACAAATATTAATATATAAATTCAAGTTTCAGCTAACCAAACAAAACACTCGTTGGGCAACACTGTCCCTGGCAGGTCGCTTGAATGTGAGCGGGCGACTCCCCCCCCCCCCCCCCCCCGATTGGTTATTCTCAGTGCTAAATAACTCGCAAACAACTCATTTACATCTCAGTACAACCTACCCTTCAGTATCACTACAAGCGTTTCAGACATTTTCTACCTACCCTGTATGTATATACAGTTTTCAACATGGCTGTTCCTCAGCAACGGTATATAAGTTTCAGTATAGGAATCATACAGCCAGCGGGTTGCAAACAACTTTTTGGTACATTGACCCAAGTTTCAACACCTCTAAGGACGTCCGAAAGCAAAGGAAGTAGGTTACGCTACACTTTTGTTCGCCCTCTGCTTGAATACTTCTCAGCGGTGTGGGGTTCGTAGCAGATAGGGTTGATAGAAGAGATAGAGAAGATCAACGGAGAGCAGCGCGCTTCGTTACAGGATCATTTAGTAATCACGAAAGCGTTACAGAGATGACAGATAGACTCCAGTGGAAGACTCTGCAAGAGAGACGCTCAGTAGCTCGTTACGGGCTTTTGTTGAAGTTTCGAGAACATAGCTTCACCGAGGAGTCAAGCAGTGTATTGCTCCCTCCAATGCATATCTCGCGAAGAGACCATGAGGATAAAATCAGCGAGATTAGAGCCCACACAGAGGCATACCGACAATATTTCTTTCCACGAACAATGTGAGACTGGAATAGTAGTCCAGTGAAACTGTCAGAAAAAAAGTCTGTACTTTGCAAAAGGTGGAGTAGAAGATTTTATTTTTTTAACTCGTTCATATTGTTGTAAAGGTTAGAAAACAGAGTTTTTCCAACAAAATTTCTCTTGCAGTCAAAAAACTTCGAAAATTTCGGACTTTCTTCAGTTTTTTCAAACTATCTCAGTTTCATTTGCTCCTATCGCTTTGACGTCTATTTTCTTTTTTAAAGAGCACAAAATTCTCTACAAATTTGATTCTTACCATTTTTTTCTACACCCATTATCTCAGGCGCTACAGCGCGTCAAAAAATACAAATTTTTCAAATTTCGAGCAAAGAATTGTTGGTGACAATTTCCACGATGTAAAGTCCCGTAGAAAAGATAAAGTTGTGACTCTCCGTTCTGCGTTCAATTCTGTAAAAGCTGGGAGCACTAAAATTACTCCTGTTGATCCTTTAACTCTTTTCCAAAGGATTTGTTTAATGAAACAAAGTGAAGAAGAGTTAAAAGCCTTCCTGAAATATGAACTTGCTCCTTACCCAATGTCCCTATTCTCAGAAAAAAGCATGCGAAAAGGAACAAAGTCTTCATTCTACAATGCCTTCGTTCCAGTGGAAGATGTGAAGTCAGGTGGACCGAGTAAATTTTTTGTCATTGATGGAGGGTACCTTATCCACAAAGTGACTTGCACTCGAAATGTTTGCTTCTAGTCAATAGCCCAAAGCTATGTTTCTTACCTGCAACGTCATTTTGGATCTCAATTTGCTATTGTATTTGATGGGTATCCATGTGAGGGAGACAAATGTAGCACAAAGAGTGCTGAGAGGATTCGTAGGTCCAAACAACATTCTTCGGTTGACGTTGTGGTTGAATCAGAGATGGTGAGCCAAGTCCCTCAGGACAAGTTCTTGTACGACGAACGAAATAAGATGCGTTTGATCACACTTCTTAAAATGGAATTTCTGGAGTGTAGCATTGAAGTACACCAGGCACAAGAATATGCTGACGTTATAATTGTAACATCTACCATTTCAAGAACCAAAGATTTTGGAAGTGTTGTCATTGTAGGAGAAGATGTTGACCTACTTGTGCTCATGACCGGTTTGGGGCAAGGCATTGAAAACTTATTTTTCTTAAAGCCAGGAAGAGGAAATGCAGAAGACAAGTGGTTTTCCACTGCATCTTACAAGTTTGACAGTGAATATATTCTGTTCACTCACGCCTTTAGCGGATGTGATACAACATCTGCCTTTTTTGGTCAAGGAAAAATTAAGTGCTGCAATATTGTTGCGAAAAATGAACACCTAACCTCAGCGCTTTGCACGTTCAATAAACCACATTCTACCCGTGAAGAAATAATAACTGCAGGAGAACAGGTTACTATCGCATTGTATAGTGGAGGTGTCAGCAGTTCCCACACACTAGACCATTTGCGGTACCAGCTATTCGCCAAGTCTGCCACAAAAAGCAAACTGAATCTTGCACGGTTGCCACCTACACAAGATGCTGCACAACATCATTCGTTGCGGACTTACCAACAAGTCCGAAGTTGGATGGGAAACTGGAAACCTCCTGAGAAATGGGGCTGGAATCACAGTTACCACGGTCCAATATTCGTTATAATGAGCCAAGATCCAGCACCTGAAGCACTTATTCACATTGTTTCATGCTCATTCAAGCTGAACTGTGACGGAGCGTGCTCCTGCAGAAAAGCGGGTTTGAAATGTTCTTCAATTTACAAGAAATGTATTGGGGTCAACAGTGAAAACGTGCCAAAATTTTTTATATGAAGACAGTGAAGAAGATGTTATGGAGGATGTTGAGGAAACCGCTGACGAAACCAACGAACCTGCTGAGGCTGACTCGCTGTTTAAAGAAGAGGTCAATCTGGGATCAACTCTAGGTACAGACCCTGAATCCGTAACTCAAGGTATTTCTGGTGACACTGAGGAACCTGGCCCATCAAACGTTGGAAGTGATGCTCATATCTGTCTCAAGTGCGCTAATGTGCGATATTACAAGTATTACACACCTAGAACTGTCAACATTTTTTAGTAACTGACAACGCATTTTAATTGTAATAAAGCTACTTATTTTTAATGTCAACTGTGTGGCTTTTATACACAAGAATAATTACCTACCTAACTAGGTTGCCTATTGCAGCTAATAATAGTTCAGTTTCCTGAGACAATTTATTTTGTGTGTGTGTGTATGTGTGTGTGTGTGTGTGTGTGTGTGTGTGTGTGTGTGTGTGTCTCCATGTCTCTTAATGATGTATTTTTATATTTATAGTTTTACAAATACCAGGGCTGAGGTGGCCCATAGTGAACTGCAGGTAGTGATGTAAGGATCACAATAGTTGGGTGCCCAGCAATCCTCATGTTGTACACAGAGAAATTGAATACCTGTAAGTGAGGTGGTAAATTCCAACTTATAACAAGATGTATAATGTATTTATACTACACAAACAGAAACTGAAAAAAATAGTGTTCAAAAATAAGGTATCTTGCCACTATGCTCAAAATTTGAAAAAATGGTATTTTTTGAGCCGCTGTAGCGCCTTAGACATTGGGAGTAGAAAAAAATGGCAACAATCAAATTTGTAGAGAATTTTGTGCTCTTTAAAAAAGAAAATAGACGTTAAACCGATAGGAGCAAATGAAACTGAGATATTTTGAAAAAACTGAAAAAAGTCCGAAATGTTCGAAGTTTTTTGACTGCAGAAAGTTTTCCCAAGCGAAATTTTGTTGGCAAAACTCGGTTTTCTAATCTTTCCAACCATATGAACGAGTTGAAAAAATAAACTCTTCTACCCCACCTTTTGCAAGGTATATCTACAATTTGACTGGACTATAGTAGGAAGAACCGATAGAGGTACTCAAGATACCATCCGCCACACTTGCGGAGTATGGATGTAGATGTAGGTGTCTTCATCAGAATGGAATTTTGAGAAGTCGTAAAATTACATTTCAAGAAGGCAATGGCCAAAGTTTAGAGCAGATATGCTCAATAATTTTTTCATAATGCGGGGCTACGGTCATAATATATTTCTTTAAAGTCAGTACCGCCATTAGACTGTTGTTTATTTACAGTGTTACATTTACACTTACACAATCATCATTTCGGCTTCAAAGTGTCATTATCAAGTGTTTTAAGTGTTATAAATTGCCCAAGATGGCATAGTGTCGTATTAAAATACGCTATGCCATCTTAGGCAATTTATAACACTTACAACACTTGAAAATGGCACTTTGAAGCCGAAATCATGATTGTGTAAGTGTAAATGTAACACTGTAAATAAACAACTGTCTAATGGCGGTACTGACTTTAAAGAGATATGCTCAAGTCAAAAAATAAAATAAAACACGTTCCAACCTTTGCCCATATGCCTAGCTAGGCATACACTGTTCTGTTTACAATATGTTCTTACGATTCGATAGATAGGCAAACATTATTCCACAAAGTGGCACAAGTTGACCACTTCAAATATCTGGGAGAGATAATCCAATCATCAGGACTGAACTCAACAGCCAATAAAGATAGAATCTCTAGATTACAAAAAGCATATAAGCTCACTTGGAATCACTGTAGTAAGAAATCTACTTCTGTCAGTGCGAAACTAAAGCATTACAACACAGTAGTCCCACCAGAAGCACTTCATGCTGCAGAAACTACAGTGATTCATGGTCATACGAAGATCAGAGAGATTGAAAAGCAGGAAAGAAAAATTCTGAGGAAAATATGTGGACCAGTGTTTCGGGAAGGAATTTCGATGGAGAACCCAACTAGAGAGATTTAAAAAGACATAGAAACCATAACAGACACCATTAGAAAGAGAAGGATGAAATTATATGGACATATCAGGAGGATGAATAACAGCAGGCTTACAAGATAAATGGTTCAAATGGCTCTGAGCACTATGCGACTTAACTTCTGAGGTCATCAGTCGCCTCACGAGACAAATCTTTGAAATAGTAAACAAGAGCAAAAACAAGACAAAGATCTCTGAAGCAGTAGAAGACACTAAAGAATTTGGGATTACACAAGACAACATAAACAACAGAGAACAGTTTAGAAACATCATAAAAAACACACACACTTAAACAAGAACATACGGAGAACAGAACGGGAAAAAGATGGTCGGAAGAACGCAAGAGAGAATACAGTGAACGTAAGAAGAGAATTTAGGGAGAAAGAAGAAAAATTCATTACTCAAGTTCAATCGCTCTCTTAAAAGGGAATAAAGGAAAATAATAATATACAGGGTGGTCCATTACTCGTGACCGGGCCAAATATCTCACGAAATAAGCGTCAAACGAAAAAACTACAAAGAACGAAACTTGTCTAGCTTGAAGGGGGAAACCAGGTGGCGCTATGGTTGGCTCGCTAGATGGCGCTGTCATAGGTCAAACGGATATCAACTGTTTTTAAAAAAAATAGGAATCCCCATTTTTTATTACATATTCGTGTAGTACGTAAAGAAATACAAATGTTTTATTTGGACCACTTTTTTCGCTTTGTGATAGATGGCGCTGTAATAATCACAAACATATGGCTCACAATTTTAGACGAACAGTTGGTAACAGGTTGGTTTTTTAAATTCAAATACAGAACGTAGGTACGTTTGAACATTTTATTTCGGTTGTTCCAATGTGATACATATACCTTTGTGAACTTACCATTTCTGAGAACGCATGCTGTTACAGTGTGATTACCTGTAAATACCACATCAATGCAATAAATGCTCAAAATGATGTCCGTCAATCTCAATCCATTTGGCAATACGTGTAACGACATTCCTCTCAACAGTGAGTAGTTCGCCTTCCGTAATGTTCGCAAATGCATTGACAATGTGCTGACGCATGTTGTCAGGCGTTGTCGGTGTTTCACGATAGCAAATATCCTTCAACTTTCCCCACAGAAAGAAATCCGGGTGAATGTGCGGGCCACAGTATGGAGCTTCGACGACCAATACACCTGTCATAAAATATGCTATTCAATACCGCTTCAACCGCACGCGAGCTATGTGCTGGACATCCATCATGTTGGAAGTACATCGCCATTCTGTCATGCAGTGAAACATCTTGTAGTAACATCGGTAGAACATTACGTAGAAAACCAGCATACATTGCATACATGCATCCTTCCTCCGATAATGCCGCACCATACATTAACCCGCCATGGTCGCTGATGTTCCACTTGTCGCAGCCATCGTGCATTTTCCGTTGCCCAATAGTGCATATTATGCCGATTTACGTTACCGCTGTTGGTGAATGACGCTTCGTCGCTAAATAGAACCGGTGCAAAAAATCTGTCATCGTCCCGTAATTTCTCTTGTGCCCAGTGGCAGAACTGTACACGATCTTCAATGTCATCGCCATGCAATTCCTGGTGCATAGAAATATGGTACGGGTGCAATCGATGTTGATGTAGCATTCTCAACACCGACGTTTTTGAGATTCCCGATTCTCGCGCAGTTTGTCTGCTACTGATGTGCGGATTAGCCGCGACAGCAGCTAAAACACGCACTTGGGCATCATCATTTGTTGCAGGTCGTGGTTGACGTTTCACATGTGACTGAACACTTCCTGTTTCCTTAAATAACGTAACTATCCGGCGAACGGTCCGGACACTTGGATGATGTCGTCCAGGATACCGAGCAGCATACATAGCACACGCCCGTTGGGCATTTTGATCACAATAACCATGCATCAACACGATATCGACCTTTTCCACAATTGGTAAACGGTCCATTTTAACACGAGTAATGTATCACGAAGCAAATGCCGTCCGCACTGGCGGAATGTTACGTGATACCACGTACTTATACGTTTGTGACTATTACAGCGCCATCTATCACAAAGCGAAAAAAGTGGTCCAACTAAAACATTCATGTTTCTTTACGTACTGCACGAATATGTAATGTAAAATGGGGGTTCCTATTTAAGAAAACGCAGTTGATATCCGTTTGACCTATGGCAGTGCCATCTAGCAGGCCAACCATAGCGCCATCTTGTTTCCCCCTTCAAGCTAGACGAATTTCGTTCTTTGTAGTTTTTTCGTTTGATGCTTATTTCGTGAGATATTTGACTCGGTCACGATCAATGGACCATCCTGTATAAGTTTCAATATAGGAATCAGACAGCCAGCGGCTTGCAAATAACGTTTTGGTACACTGACCTAAGTTTCGATACCCCCAAGGAAGTCTTCATCATAGTGGAATTTTGAGAAAACGTAAAATTACATTTAGAGAAGGCAATGGTCAGAGTTTAGAGCAGATATGCTCAATAATTTTTTCAGAATGCGGGGCCACAGTCATAACATATTCCTTTAAAGTCAGTACCGCCATTAGACTGTTGTTTATTACAGTGTATTTCAATACGACAGTATGCCATCTTAAGCAATTTATAACACTTAAAACACTTGGTAATGGCACTTTGAAGCCGAAGCCATGATTGTGTAATTGTAAATGTAGCACTGTAAATAAACAACAGTCTGATGGTCGTACTGACTTTAAAGAGAGATCCTCAAGTCAAAAAATAAAATAAAACACGTTCCAACCTTTGCCCATATGCCTAGCGAGGCATACACTGTTCCGTTTATAATATGTGCTTACGATTCAATAGGTAGACAAACATTATTCCACAAAGTGGCGCAAGTTGACCACTTCAGATATCTGGGAGAGATAATACAATCATAAGGACGAACTCAGTAGCCAATAAAGATAGAATCTCTAGTTTACAAAAAGCATATAAGCTCACTTGGAATCACTATGATAAGAAATCTATTTCTGTCAACGCGAAACTAAGGCAATACAACACAGTAGTGCTACCACTTTATGCTGCAGAAACTACAGTGATCATGGTCATACGAAGGTCAGAGAGATTGAAAAGCAGGAAAGAAAAATTCCGAGGAAAATATATGTACCAGTGTTTCGGAAAGGAATTTGGATGGAGAGGGTACTACAGAGATTTGCAAAGACATAGAAACAATAACAGACAATCTTGTTTTTGCTCTTGTTTTCTATCTCAAATATTTGTCTTCTGAACCTGCTTTTATTGATCCTGCTGATATGTCCATAAAATTTCATCCTAAGTGGATCACTAAAGCAGAAGAAGACATTAAAGAACTGCGGATCACACAAGACAATATAAACAATAGAGAACAATTTAGAAACATCATAAAGAAGCACATGCTTAAACAAGAACATACGGAGAACAGAATGGGAAAAAGATGGTGGGAAGAACGCAAGAGAGAACACAGTGAACGTATGGAGAGAATTTGGGAAGAAAGAAAAAAGAAGAAGAAATCATGACTACTCTAGTTGAATCGCTCTCTTAAAAGGAAATAATGGAAAATAATAATATATATGAGGGAGAGAGAGGGAGAGGGAGGGAGGGAGAGAGAGAGAGAGAGAGAGAGAGAGAGACAGACTTACTTTTAATTTATGATCTGCATCTTTCGTGATCTTTTGTTCGCAGTTGATGCTTACTTTTGAGATACAGCAGACGTCATTTTTCAGTCAGTAGTACGTATCGTAGCTTGCAACGGCCAGGTGTGTTCTCCAGTGACGTCACAGTTCATCGAGCGCGCATTATCGCAGCAGCCTCAGGGCTGTAGCGCAGGTCGCGTGCAGTGAGGGAGGGGCGTTGCCCTTGCGTCGACCTGCCATTCCAGTTCTGAGTCTGTTGTCCGATCGCGGCGTGGCGAGAAGGCGGCGAGCTGTGTCCCGCACGGTTCAGTGCTCGGACAGCTGCTACCGATCTTCCGCGTTTTTCGGCCAAAGTCAACATCTCTTACCCTGAAAGTACCTAATACAGACACCACTTCCGGGCTGGGTAGAAGCTAAAATAGTGTGGATGTTTTTTCTCGGTGCAGCGTCATTACAGGACGAAGAAAGCCACGCAGGTGTGGGCGGAGAATGGGGTTAATGCTGAGCGCGGGTGTCTTAGCGCTGATGGATACGGCCGGTTTGCTTCAGAGAGAGAGAGAGAGAGAGAGAGAGAGAGGGAGGTGATCTGCAATCGCAGTGCTTTGTGCACGGAGGTACCGCTTTAAATGAGAGTGGGACAGCCTAGCGAAAGGGGCCACTTAACAGTGCAGTGTACACAGGTCTACAGATTAATCTTTCGGGGCGAAATGTCCCCGTTTCGAAAGACGGGGATACGAACCAAAACTGCAGCGTAACGTGGATGACGACATTGTGGGGACCGCGCGTGCGAAGGTGACTGATCACACAGGGCAAAGAAAAATAACTTGTAATTACTTTTTGCTGGGTAACAGCTTAATCTCTTGATTTTTTTCAGCACTGACCTCATTTTTAGGGTTCGCTTTTTTCTCCGTCTGTCTACCCTTTTTCTGAAGAACGCGCGAACGGCTAGACGTATCCAGTTGAAATTTATGCCACTTGATAAGGACTGCAGTCACTAGGCAGTGTAAAAATGGAAGCTTCTAAGTCAATGCAATCGAAAGATACTGCTCTTTATGCCATATATTTTGATACTCAAATGTTTTTTTATTCCAGTCTTTGATCACAATATGAGTTCTTTAGACGATGACCGGTTTCAGTCCGTAATGACGATCCTCAGATCTACACTCCTGGAAATTGAAATAAGAACACCGTGAATTCATTGTCCCAGGAAGGGGAAACTTTATTGACACATTCCTGGGGTCAGATACATCACATGATCACACTGACAGAACCACAGGCACATAGACACAGGCAACAGAGCATGCACAATGTCGGCACTAGTACAGTGTATATCCACCTTTCGCAGCAATGCAGGCTGCTATTCTCCCATGGAGACGATCGTAGAGATGCTGGATGTAGTCCTGTGGAACGGCTTGCCATGCCATTTCCACTTGGCGCCTCAGTTGGACCAGCGTTCGTGCTGGACGTGCAGACCGCGTGAGACGACGCTTCATCCAGTCCCAAACATGCTCAATGGGGGACAGATCCGGAGATCTTGCTGGCCAGGGTAGTTGACTTACACCTTCTAGAGCACGTTGGGTGGCACGGGATACATGCGGACGTGCATTGTCCTGTTGGAACAGCAAGTTCCCTTGCCGGTCTAGGAATGGTAGAACGATGGGTTCGATGACAGTTTGGATGTACCGTGCACTATTCAGTGTCCCCTCGACGATCACCAGTGGTGTACGGCCAGTGTAGGAGATCGCTCCCCACACCATGATGCCGGGTGTTGGCCCTGTGTGCCTCGGTCGTATGCAGTCCTGATTGTGGCGCTCACCTGCACGGCGCCAAACACGCATACGACCATCATTGGCACCAAGGCAGAAGCGACTCTCATCGCTGAAGACGACACGTCTCCACTCGTCCCTCCATTCACGCCTGTCGCGACACCAGTGGAGGCGGGCTGCACGATGTTGGGGCGTGAGCGGAAGACGGCCTAACGGTGTGCGGGACCGTAGCTCAGCTTCATGGAGACGGTTGCGAATGGTCCTCGCCGATACCCCAGGAGCAACAGTGTCCCTAATTTGCTGGGAAGTGGCGGTGCGGTCCCCTACGGCACTGCGTAGGATCCTACGGTCTTGGCGTGCATCCGTGCGTCGCTGCGGTCCGGTCCCAGGTCGACGGGCACGTGCACCTTCCGCCGACCACTGGCGACAACATCGATGTACTGTGGAGACCTCACGCCCCACGTGTTGAGCAATTCGGCGGTACGTCCACCCGGCCTCCCGCATGCCCACTATACGCCCTCGCCCAAAGTCCGTCAACTGCACATACGGTTCACGTCCACGCTGTCGCGGCATGCTACCAGTGTTAAAGACTGCGATGGAGCTCCGTATGCCACGGCAAACTGGCTGACACTGACGGCGGCGGCGCACAAATGCTGCGCAGCTAGCGCCATTCGACGGCCAACACCGCGGTTCCTGGTGTGTCCGCTGTGCCGTGCGTGTGATCATTGCTTGTACAGCCCTCTCGCAGTGTCCGGAGCAAGTATGGTGGGTCTGACACACCGGTGTCAATGTGTTCTTTTTTCCATTTCCAGGAGTGTATAATATACAAATGTATACACCTAGTGAGCAGTGTGTCTTTCAACATAATACACCAACAAGTATCACAATATACTATCATACAACCAGGGAGATGTACAGAAAATGCGGTAAAACGTATCTTTTTTACGCCATGTCCTAATTTGATAAGGTCATAATGGCATCGTCAAAACATATAAATATAATCAGCATAGCATCGTCATATAGATCTAAAATAAGGTGTAGAATAGGCCGCATCGTCCACTCTGTCATTATTGCAACTGGCTACTGAAGTACAGTAGCTACCAGAAATCTGTTTGCCTACATCATCCTTAGACGTCGCTACTGTCGGCTTAGATGTAGTCATGAATTACGCAAAAAACGTGATCTGATAAAAACAAATTATGTAAAATACGTGTAGCAAACTTTTAAAATTAATAAGTATCATAGAAACTACATTAAAAGACGAATACAGTTACCCATATAAAATTATTAAAAGGAAATATATGAATAGAATAGGACCGATCCTTTTTATTGCGAATTTACCGTCAACAATTAATATACGTATTACATTGCTTGTAGCAACCTATAAATTGAAACTTCCAGGCAGATTAAAATCGTGTGCCGTACCGGGACTCGAACACGGGACCTTTGCCTTTCGCGGGCAAATGCTCTACCAACTGAGCTACCCAAGCACGACTCACGCCCAATCCTCACAGCTTTAATTCCGCCAGTACCTCTTCTCCTACCTTTCAAACTTCATAGAAGCTCTCCTATAAATTGCCTATGAAAGATAAAATGTCTGTATGACAGCTGAAAAAAGGACAGATCAATCATCAGCGTCCTGTGTTGGGTTGGCCGCCAGGATGTTATTTAGGCGTGCACCGGTCTTAAGAACTTAACCACTAGAGGGCTTTACGTACAACGTACGCAAACTCACTCATCAAAACCTTTAGGGTACTTTCCGTTGACCTAGAACCATGAAATTTGGCAAGAAGGAAGATATTACAATACCACTAAAGAAAAAATCCGAAAATTGTCAGATTTTAATTATATCGCATAAGAAAAATCTGTTTGCCATTAGAACTTACATTGCATTCGCCATCTGTCAAAAGCATACTAACAAATATTACTGAATGCAAATTCAGGGTGTTCCGAAGTTCCCGTTACAAACTTCTAGAACTTGTAGAGGGGAGTGAGTACGTAACACTTTGATTAGGAACCCATGTCCGGAAACGTACCGTTTCCGTGCTACAGCCGTTTGTAAACATGTTTTGCTGGGTAGGTATGTGGTGTCACCGCCAGACACCACACTTGCTAGGTGGTAGCTTTAAATCGGCCGCGGTCCATTAGTACATGTCGGACCAGCGTGTCGCCACTGTCAGTACTTGCAGACCTAGCGCCACCACATGGCAGGTCTAGAGAGGCGGACTGGCACTCGCCCCAGTTGTACGACGACTTTGCTAGCGACTACACTGACGAAGCCTTTCTCTCATTTGCCGAGAGACAGTTAGAATAGCCTTCAGCTAAGTCCATGACTACGACCTAGCAAGGCGCCATTTGCCTTACAGTGATTGTAATTAACCGTATCTGGAGATAGTCTCACTTGTATCGTCAATAGCGATGCACCACAATGATGGAATAAAGTTAAGTATCCGAGGAGCTGCATACTTTTCTTTAGTGTATTCATAACTTATTCCTGTTCCAGACTTCACGCCAGTCGGCGTGTGTGTACGCGTGCCTTTCGGCTACTTTCCGAGTGGCGTGGCTGTCTTGCTACGCCACAACAAGGTATGCATCAGGGTAGTCATAGTGGGGGGTGGTTACGTCGGATCGGCTGATGTCATTTGGTGTCTATCCTACCTCTCTGACCTGGCCCGAGCGTCATTCACGTTTCTGTGAGTGTTACAACAGCATGGTTGAGCACACGTTTGCGGCGAGCTGGCGCCAGTGTTATTTTGTTCATGTATCGTTGAGATCGAGTGTGGTTGAGCTAAGCTATCTTCGCTTTTCGCGTGTCTTATCTTCCGGGTTGGCGGGCTAAGGGATTGGGTTGTTAGTCCTCGAAATCTCGTGACATTCGCTGGGAGACGAGTGGAAACGGCTGCCGAACGACCGTGATGACCGTTATACGCTGTGGTGTGAAATTGGTGGGGTGTTGTGGCAACATGGGCAGCTTGCAGATACAAGTGACTTCGCTGGTGTGGTGGTGGTGGTCGTGTGTTGGGGCTTATGGGCGCTCAACATCGAGGTCATCAGCGCCCTGACACACATTAAAAGGAACGAATGTGGACAGACCTAAGAAAACTAAAGCACACACTCAAAGAAAGCAGGAAAAGAAGGAAAATGCTACACAAGAAAGTAAAACCTAAGGAAAGGGGAAACATAGCAACTAAAATGTCACAGGAAATTGTTATTGCCTGGCCACTTACATAAAATATGGGCGAGCTTGTCACACAGTGAACAAATTAAAATCCTCTCCCTAAAATCTTTGTAAAAACATTTGACAGGGCACAGAACTTTAAAACTTTAACCACATTCGTCCGAGTGTTGCCTAAAAGAGATGGCAGGTCCGCTGGCAAGTCAGCCGCGACCCGCTGGTCAGAAAATAAAACGCAGTCCAATAAAACGTGGCGCACAGTGACCTGGACGCCACAAGCACCACACATTGGAGGGTCCTCTCGCCGGAGAAGGAAGCCGTGCGTCATAGGGCTGTGGCCTATTCGAAGCCGAGTGAGGAGAACTTCGTCCCGTCGATGGGGCTGAAAGGAAGTATACCACACACGCGTTGTGGGCTTGACTATACGGAGCTTATTGTCAGTCACTTCCAGTCACTCATCCTCCCACCGACGCATGACCCGTGAGCTCAACAGCGAGGTGAGTGCGTGCAAGGGGATAGCACACTGAGATACTTGTGGATCGAGACACGCCTCCTTGGCTGCGAGATCTGCCCTTTCATTCCCAGCAATGCCGACATGCCCCGGAACCCAGCAAAAAGCTACAACCTTCCCCAGTCGCTGTAGTCGGAGGAGGGCATCCTGGATGGTCTGGACAATTTTGTCTGCCGGATACAAACGTTGCAATGAGTGAAGGGCACTGAGTGAATCGGAACATACAAGAAATTTAGGAGGGGAAGAATGTCTCATGTGCTCCAGTGCCCGCAAGATCGCAGACAATTCTGCATCAAAGACAGTAAAAGTCTGAGGCAGTCAGACATTGAGGACACAATATGGGAAAACAACTGAGCAACCAACAGAATCCCCTTGTTTCGACCCATCCGTAAAAACAGTTACATAGTCGTGGTGCTCAGATAAAATGGCAGAAAATGCTGCATTAAAAACGGTGTCAGGAGTGCAATCTCTCTTGTACTGCAATAAATCTAAAATCACTCTGGGCCTCTTCAGTAACCAGGGTGGCAGGCGGTTAAAACCTTGGATTTGGGGTTGTACAGACTCCACACCGAGGGACTCTAGTACACGTTGCACACGGATCCCAAACGGCAACGTAGCCCGGGAACGGCGGGAAAAAAGGCGGTCCAGAGGTCGATGGGCAACAAGACGGTGAGCAGGCGAGCTGGGAGCTGCAAGAAACTTACAAGCCTGGCGCACCAGCAGGAGCTGCCGCCGGATGGTAAGTGGCGGTTCGCCAGACTCAGCACAGAGGCTGGGTACGGGACTGGTCCGATAATAACAAAATCTGAAGTCAAGCGGTGAAGCTGTGGAACCCGCTCCGTCGTATTGTGTACGTGATACGAAGTAAGTGGTCGTAATTGTGTTTTGTTGACCGACGCACTCAGAGACATTTAAACTTTATTATTGTGGTGAGACTTTCATAGTCAAACTTTAAGATGTTGTGGAAGAGTCCACTTGGCTTACTTAAATGGTGGCCGTTATTTGAAAGTTGTCTCAGAAGTTTTACTAGTGCTCTGTGTTTCTCGTAATCAAATGATTTTATGTTGGCGTTTTCAAAGCCTGTACTCTATTAATACAGTTGTCCATGTGCAAAATGCTTAAGGTCAAAGTTGCGGATTTGTCAGTAGTGTAACGTGTTTCTTTACACGCTTACCCATACATCGAGTCAAAGGTTCTGCTGAGTGTTTCTGTGTTCCAGAGTTATTGGAATGTCTTTGTGGTTCGCGCAAAAACCTTTGGTTGTGCCAGCGCCTTGGCGGGGAGTGAAATGTTATCCGAGGTCTAGGGTTTGGCAGTGCTTCAGAACCTGGCCACTACCGGGAGTTGTTCACGTACCGCCTTCCAAAGTTTACTATTTATCTTCCTTCAACCAAGGCGGGTTAAGCTGGTAGATATCTAAATATACAGGGTGATTCAAAAAGAATACCACAACTTTAAAAATGTGTTTTTAATGAAAGAAACATAATATAACCTTCTGTTATACATCATTACAAAGAGTATTTAAAAAGGTTTTTTTTTCACTCAAAAACAAGTTCAGAGATGTTCAATATGGCCCCCTCCAGACACTCGAGCAATATCAACCCAATACTCCAACTCGTTCCACACTCTCTGTAGCATATCAGACGTAACAGTTTGGATAGCTGCTGTTATTTCCCGTTTAAAATCATCAATGGTGGCTGGGAGAGGTGGCCGAAACACCATATCCTTAACATACCCCCATAAGAAAAAATCGCAGGGGGTAAGATCAGGGCTTCTTGGAGGCCAGTGATGAAGTGCTCTGTCACGGGCTGCCTGGCGGCCGATCCATCGCCTCGGGTAGTTGACGTTCAGGTAGTTACGGACAGATAAGTGCCAATGTGGTGGCGCTCCATCCTGCTGAAATATGAATTGTTCTGCTTCTTGTTCGAGCTGAGGGAACAGCCAATTCTCTAACATCTCCAAATACTGTAGTCCAGTTACAGTAGCACCTTCGAAGAAAAAGGCACCAAAAACTTTATTGGCTGAAATGGCACAGAAAACGTTCACCTTAAGCGAGTCACGTTCATACTGAGTTGTTTCCCGCGGATTTTCAGTGCCCCATATACAGACATTGTGACGGTTGACTTTCCCGTTAGTGTGGAAAGTTGCTTCATCACTAAACACAATCTTTGAAACGAAAGATTCATCTGTTTCCATTTGAGCAAGGATAAAATCACAGAAATCGATTCTTTTAATCTTATCAGCTGCAAACAGTGCTTGAACCAATTTCAGACGATAAGGTTTCATAACTAACCTTTTTCGTAGGACTCTCCATACAGTTGATTGTGGAATTTGCAGCTCTCTGCTAGCTCTGCGAGTCGATTTTCCTGGGCTGCGAACAAATGCTTGCTGGATGCGTGCTACATTTTCAATCACTCGTTCTCGGCCGTCCCTTTGCACAAACACCCATTCTCTGTAAACTGTTTATACCAACGTTTAATACACCACCTATCAGGAGGTTTAACACCATACTTTGTTCGAAATGCACGCTGAACAACTGTCGTCGATTCACTTCTGCCGTACTCAATAACACAAAAAGGTTTCTGTTGAGCGGTCGCCATCTTAGCATCAACTGACGCTGACGCCTAGTCAACAGCGCCTCAAGCGAACAAATGTACAACTAAATGAAACTTTATAGCTCCCTTAATTCGCCGACAGATAGTGCTTAGCTCTGCCTTTTGTCGTTGCAGAGTTTTAAATTCCTAAAGTTGTGGTATTCTTTTTGAATCACCCTGTATACTGTATGTAACCTGTTCTTATACGAACCTGTTTCCTTAAATATTAGTGACTGGCAACTGGCTAAACTTTAAATTGCATAGCATCTGCTGAGTTCCTTGCGCAGCTCACTCTAGTAGTCTTTTATTAACACGTGAACATTCATTTTTAAAGATCAGTGTTTCTGCTGTAGTTTTTTTTATGTAAGTGGTTCTATCAAGTTAGGTAATTGGATCTTTGCTTGGCACTAGTGTTGAAGTGTCATTAAGTCACCCTTTATTGGTAACTGTTTTCATTATATGCATTTTAAGGGAAATCCTATATGGGGGTTTGAATTTCCGAAGTTTGTCAGTAATTCTGTTTTATTAGTAAGGGAAAATAAGGCGAGGGGTATTAGTTGGGTTGGGTTGTTTGGGGGAGGAGACCAGACAGCAAGGTCATCGGTCTCATCGGATTAGGGAAGGACGGGGAAGGAAGTCGGCCGTGCCCTTTCAAAGGAACCACCCCGGCTTTTGCCTGGAGCGATTTAGGGAAATCACGGAAAACCTAAATCAGAATGGCCGGACGCGGGATTGAACCGTCATCCTCCCGAGAGGGGTATTAGTGCCCGGCGACGTTAAGTTTGTAATTGACCTTTTAACAAGTGCTTCTTTAACGGATTGAAACAGTAAGTTTGTAAGGGCATTTTAGTGAAGAATGTTAAGTGTGGCAATCTTAATGTAATAACTGGCTTTAAGGAGTTTGAGGAAGTGGCAATGTGAAGTAACTGATAATTGCTATGCTTAAGGTTTCTATAAATGCCTGGCACATTAAGCTTTTTATAACCTTCCCTTAAGGGACTGTTTATTTGAGTACTGAATACGTTGGGTTACTAACTGTATTTGCAAAGATTTATCTAGTGGCTCGTCCAGAAATAGTGATTTGTCAAATTTCTTAAAAGGCGTAATGTCAATAAACTGTCTTAATTACAAATTGTGACTACCAACCACAATTCCATCGCGCTTCCTCTTTTATGGTATCTAAGATATGGTGGGTAAGTGTGGTACGAAAAGGGAACCATGTACCACACCGACAAGATCCTTCCGAATGGAGAAGGTCACGATAATGGAAGAGCTCCTTATCAAGATCTTTCTCCACAACGCCCGACTCGATCGTATACCCTCCTCGCCACAATTACGCAATGGCTTCGAGAAAGCGTACCTTCGCTGTCAGCAGGCGTGACTGCGGTGCTCGAAAAACACGCCGCACACACGAATTGGAAGAGCCGTACTGCATCTCGTTGAAGAAAACCCGTCAACGAGCATATACAGTATTTCGGTATTAATGATTGGGACTGTGAAACAAGTGATTTACTGAGTCACGCCTAATCAGCTACTTGTAAAAGTAGTCGCGTTACAAATGGTTGTAGCTGTGAAAACATAAATCTGGATGACCGGACGCGGGTTTCAACGGTCGTCCTCCAGAGTGCGAGTCCAGTGTGGTAGTTCATTGTGTCGAACGAGAGCTCACTGGAGGCCAAAGTGGAGGTCTGTTGTATTTTCTGATGAATAAATAATAAAAAAGGAAGCTGTGGCACACGAAATAAATAAAAAACGTAATAATTCATGGTTTATAACAAAAAAAGAATTAGATGATCTGCTGTCTGTGCCTGCAAAATTCTCCATTATCTGTCAGCGGTCCTTAGAAACAACCAACTTAACGCGAAAGAAAGTTGGTTGGTTGGTTTGGGGAAGGAGACCAGACAGCATGGTCATCGGTCTCATCGGATTAGGGAAGGAAGTCGGCCGTGCCCTTTCAGAGGAACCATCCCGGCATTTGCCTGGAGCGATTTAGGGAAATCATGGAAAACCTAAATCAGGATGGCCGGGCGTGGGATTGAACCGTCGTCCTCGCGAATGCGAGTCCAGTGTCTAACCACTGCGCCACCCCGCTCGGTCGAAAGAAAGTCTCCAACCTTAGTTTACACCCTTTAGCACTGTGTGTTCGTAATATCTATATGGTAGTATGAGCCACCATGACAACGTTATTTTTTTAACAGAAATTATAAAAATAATAGAATCTGTAGGAGAGTAGCGGTGAATTTTTTCTAGTACTGAAATTCTCGTTACTATTCGAGAAAGCATCGAACTTTGGATGGAAATTCTTTTATGTATCTATTTTATTTGATATTTTGATTCTACACCACGAAGATGACGTGCTACAGACGCGAGTTTTAACCGACAGGAAGAAAATGCTGTGATATGCAAATGATTAGCTATTCAGAGCATTCACACAACGTCGGCGCCTGTGGCGACACCTACAACGTGCTGACAAGAGGAAAGTTAGCAGAATATGGAATCGGTGGGTTCAGGAGTGTAATACGGAACGCCGTGCTGGATCCCAACGGCCTCGTATCTCTAGCAGTCGAGATGACAGGCATCTTATCCGCATGGCTGCAACGGATCGTGCAGCCACAAGACAACTATCTGCACGAACAGTTCGACGACGTTTGCAGCAGGACGTACTATCAGCTCGGGGACCGTGGCTGCGGTTACCCTTGACGCTGCATCACAGACAGGAGCGCCTGCGATGGCATACTCAACGACGAACCTGGGTGCACGAATGGCAAGACGTCATTTTTTCGGATGAATCCAGGTTCCGCTTATACCACCATGATGGTCGCATCCGTGTTTGGCGACATCGCGGTGGACGCACACTGGAAGCGTGTATTCGTCATCGCCATACTGGAGTATCACCCGGCGTGATAGTATGGTGTGCCATTGGTTACACGTCTCGGTCACCGGTTGTTCGCATTGACGGCACTTTGAACAGTAGCACTTACATTTCAGATGTGTTACGACCTGTGGCTCTACCCTTCATTCGATCCCTGCGAAACCCTACATTTCAGCAGGATAATGCACGACCGCATGTTGCAGGTCCTGTACGGGCCTTTCTGGACACAGAAAATGTTCGACTGCTGCCCTTGCCAGCACATTCTCCAGATCTCTCACCAACTGAAAACGTCTGGTCAATGGTGGCCGAGCAAGTGACTCGTCACAAAAAAATGGTTCAAATGGCTCTGAGCACTATGAGACTTGATATCTGAGGTCATCAGTCCCCGAGAACTTAGAACTACTTAAACTTAACTAACCTAAGGAGATCACACACATCCGTGCCCGTAGCAGGATTCGAACCTGCGACCGTAGCGGTCGCACAGTTCCAGACTGTAGCGCCTATAACCGCTCCATTCGTGAGAATACGCCAGTCACTACTCTTGATGCACTGTGGTATCGTGTTGAAGCTGCACGGGCAGCTGTATCTGTACACGCCATCAAAGCTCTGTTTGACTCAATGCCCAGGCGTATGAAGGCCGTTGTTACGGCCAGAGGTGGTTGTTCTGGGTACTGATTTCTCAGGATCTATGCACCCAAATTGCGTGAAATTGTGGTGACATGTGAGTTCTAGTATAATATATTTGTCCAATGAATACCTGGTTATCATCTGCATTTCTTCTTGGTGTAGCAATTTTAATGGCCAGTAGTGTACTATGGCAGAACGTCCTCAGCTCGTGTCTAGTGGCTGCCTCTGGATCACAGGGTCCCGGGGTTCGATACCCGGTGGGGTTGGGGATTTTGTCTGCCAGGGGACTGGGTGATTGTGTTGTCCTCGTCATATTATCACCATCATCACCATTCGTGTCAGTTGCTTGGAGTGTGGAAAAATTGGACTATCTAAAAATTGGGACTTTATTTTGTGTATCCTCTCACCGATCAATTCTAGAGTTTTTACACGGTGGAAAAAATCACTGTATACCTTCGCCGTTAAATGAATGCTTGCAGCGTGCGGCTGTGGATGGGAGGTAGGCTTTCAGGACGCGAAGAGGATGGGTGGTGGATGTTCTCATAACGTATCGAATTTGTACAAGACGTTAACTGGAGAACAAGACGCGCTGTAACCGGTATTTACGGAATTAGAAAGTTACACCTTCCATCTGTGGCTTAATATAACGCGGTTACATTAACACTTAGTTAAGCACCCACTTTCTGATTCCATAAATAGTGCTACAGTGCCTGCTTATATTACGCTTCGTGACTTCTGTTCTACAGAAATATCACATCACGTAGGTCCTTGAAGAAAAGCTTACACTTCTCCCGGCGTCTCGCCTGCCGCAGGAAATAATCCAGAGGCTAAGTGTGCAATGACCGGTCCAGCCAAGGTCAGCTCCCTATAATTCGTAAGGAAGGCGACCCGGTTCGCTCTAAGGTCGGCAATATCCGAAGCACAACGCACGGTCTTGCCAAGTACGTGAAGGGCGTTCTCGGCACATATGTTGGCATTTACACACCACATCCGTAACTCTCGGGACTTTGAACAAGCGCGGCCATTGCAGCCTGAATGCAATCCGAAAACTTAGAAAAAAAATTCCAGCCTAGACTGAACAAAAATTAATTCAGCCAAATCTTTGCGACTGTCATGTACGAAGACGAGCTGGAAAGTAATGCCTCAAACGAGTTTTTTATGTGAAAACTGTTGAAGTTTACTTAAATAAAACAAACATAATTAACATACTACGTCTTTAATCTTAACGCCTGCATGTTTAGTTCTCAACATAGTCAGCCTGGTGACAAACACGTTTCTCCCAACGAGAAACCGGTATGTTGACACCGTCATTGTATAATGTTCGACTTTGTTCACGGAGCCACAACCACAGCTCTGCTTGCAAAACTGCATCACTGTGAAAGCGAAGTCCTCGAAGGTGTTCTTTAAGGAGAGACACCACCAAATAATTTAATTCTTCTTCTACTTTGTCAATTTCAGACCAATTTCAAAATCGTGTCTATCACGTAAAGACGACGCAATGCGCAAACTTTGAAGTCCAGAGCTTCTCTGATCCTTGAATTCTCAATTTTTAATGTGATTCTTAATGGTATTTTTGAAAACCAACTTTTGATGCTCATACCTCAATTTTCACTTTCCAGGTGTTTAGGTACGTTCACAAGACATTGTTCAAGATTTGCATGCATTCATTTTGTGAGAAACGTTATTAATTTACGTTCAGTGATTTTTCCAAGTTTCAAACTTACCGCTATATAAATGTGATGATAAAATAGAGAAACCACATTTTCGATAATATTAATATACAGAAGTTTCCAGGTATCTCAAGACCACTTCTTGCAAAAATTTCATTGAGATTGTTTAATATTTAGGATTAGAACGCTTGTATCGAACTTGGAAAAACAAACTTATAGGAAAATAGATTTTAAAATTATTAAAAAAAATGAATGCCAGTATAAGAAGCACCATATGTTTTCCCTTTCTGTTCTTGTAAGGCTACTTCTTGTCATATCACGACCAGGGTAGACACTTTCTTGAATTTCTCCTTCTCCAGGCGGCATCTTGTGGACTGCTTGCTTCGTCGTTGATCTCTACATAAGCAGATCTTCTTATGGGACGGCGATAAAGGAGTGCTGGAACTCCTGCTTTCTTCAGTCTTGAAAACATCCCACAGTGAACTGACAAACAGCTCCTACGAGACACAAAAGCTTCTTTTTTTCCCTCTTTGGGGCACTTGGACCAAATGACATTGTGCAAGGTTTCATTTGCAATTTGTGTCCTGCCATGAGTGCATTTTACCAGTAGTGCATGAGATACCAGTCTCTGATAGACAGGTACTGTCTAGACTAATTTTGTAGCTGTCAGTATGTCACGACCCCTCGTCCAGTCCACATTTCAAGTATTACTTGCAACATAAACTCCCCACCGCCCCACCCTCAGATTTAGCGGTAAAATGACCCAGTGGGTAGCCCGTCAAAAACCGAACACAGATCAAGCACGAAAACACGAAGAAGCTGTACTGAACTGTGGTAACAGAAGTGGGGACCGATGGCCCTAGTACAGGGTTATTACAAATGATTGAAGCGATTTCACAGCTCTACAATAACTTTATTATTTGAGATATTTTCAAAACGCTTTGCACACACATACAAAAACTCAAAAAGTTTTTTTAGGCATTCACAAATGTTCGATATGTGCCCCTTTAGTGATTCGGTAGACATCAGGCTGATAATCAAGTTCCTCCCACACTCGGCGCAGCATGTCCCCATCAATGAGTTCGAAAGCATCGTTGATACGAGCTCGCAGTTCTGGCACGTTTCTTGGTAGAGGAGGTTTAAACACTGAATCTTTCACATAACCCCACAGAAAGAAATCGCATGGGGTTAAATCGGGAGAGCGTGGAGGCCATGACATGAATTGCTGATCACGATCTCCACCACGACCGATCCATCGGTTTTCCAATCTCCTGTTTAAGAAATGCCGAACATCACGATGGAAGTGCGGTGGAGCACCATCCTGTTGAAAGATGAAGTCGGCGCTGTCGGTCTCCAGTTGTGGCATGAGCCAATTTTCCGCGGGCTACGCGTGAAACTTGCCCGCACGCGTTCAACCGTTTCTTCGCTCACTGCAGGCCGACCCGTCGATTTCCCCTTACAGAGGCATTCAGAAGCTTTAAACTGCGCATACCATCACCGAATGGAGTTAGCAGTTGGTGGATCTTTGTTGAACTTCGTCCTCAAGTGTCGTTGCACTGTTATGACTGACTGATGTGAGTGCATTTCAAGCACGACATACGCTTTCTCGGCTCCTGTCGCCATTTTCTCTCACTGCGCTCTCGAGCGCTCTGACGGCAGGAACCTGAAGTGCAGCTTCAGCCGAACAAAACTTTATGAGTTTTTCTACGTATCTGTAGTGTGTCGTAACCATATGTCAATGAATAGAGCTACAGTGAATTTATGAAATCGCTTCAGTCATTTGTAATAGCCCTGTAGTCTGGTCCCTTCAATCCCTCAAACCAACCAACCCAGAAGCAAAACAGAAACAATGAAAGGTACAAGCTCAAGATATGCAACATCGAGCGCATTGTGAGACTTACGGTGTCGTCGTTGTGTGGTCACGGTGTTGGACAGCAAAGCGGGAGATCCATGTTCAAATCTCCCTCGTGCCTCCCCCCCCCCTTTTTTTTAAAAGAAAGGTTATGAACTTTCCGTCCGGTCACTGACGTGTCTATTCTCCTTCTGCAGTGTTCTCAGTTGTCATACTATACGTTGGTTACAGAATATGAGTCAAAAATTCAAATGGCTCCAAGCACTGTGGGACTTAACTGATGAGGTCATCAGTCCCCTAGACTTAAAACTACTGAAACCTAACTAACCTAAGGACAGCACGCACATCCGTGCCCGAGGCAGGATTCGAACTTGTGACCGTAGCAGCAGCGCGGTTCCGGACTGAAGCGCCTAGAACTACTCGGCCACATGCGTTGGTCTAGCGGTTCTGGCGCTGCAGTCAGGACCCGCGGGACTGCTACGGTCGCAGGTTCGAATCCTGCCTTGGGCATGGGTGTGTGTGATGTCCTTAGGTTAGTTAGGTTTATGTAGTTCCAAGTTCTAGGGGACTTATGACCTAAGATGTTGAGTCCCATAGTGCTCAGAGCCATTTGAACCATTTGAACTTGGCCACATGGGCAGGCAATATGAGTCGCGTGGTTAGAATACTAGTATATTACCATCGCAAATTAATGTGACGAAAACTGAGAGCAGGTGATATGTCGCACAGACTCCTCGCAGAAATGAAAGCAACTAATCGGATGTGAACTACGTCGCAACATCTACATCTACGTGATCACTCTGCTATTCACAATAAAGTGCCTGGCAGAGGGTTCAATGAACCACCTTCAAGCTGAGAGTCGAAACTTCCACACCGGAAAGCAAGAGTCATAACATGTGGTACCTGTGAAGAACAAACAGGAGGTACGTACGTCTGTAGGTCCCTTCCTTACACCTCGCTGTTGTAGACAGACACAGTTCATAATTTTCTGAAAAAAGTAGCTATAGAAGTTCATTCGATGTTACTCATCTTGAGCTTGTACCGTTGATTTTAGAGTTTCCTTCTTTTTTTCACAGTTCAGTACTCCTTCTTCCCCTTTTTGCTCTTTATGTGCGTACAGTTTTTGACGGACCATCCACTGAGACATCTTAACCACTAAATATGAAGGGGGTGCTATGAGGAGTTTCCTTTGCTAGACGTACTTTTAATTCGAATACAGCCAAATCCTTTCTGGGATCTAAGAATAAACACTCCAAAGACAAGAAATATCCATAAAATTATTTTGAAAAGAACCGAAGTCTCCCTTTAAGTTTTGGAAACATATGAAAGTTGCTTCCAAATAAGAGAAGCAAGTTTTATATAAGCTCACACAGTACTGAAGCGGTTTGATGTGTTTTGTTTTACGGCGTTTCTTTAACTTTGCCTTTTCTTTTGAAGGAATAGCGTTTTCTAGCGTTGTGTAATCAATTTGTATTGATTTTTTATCATTTTTGGTACAACATCCCTCTGTTTAACGTTACAAATCTACAATTTTCAAAAAAACCTGAATTAAAATGTGATATTTTCAATTTTGCTATAAACACTGTCAGTTTTTAAGTAACAGACGGGTAGATAAGTAAGTAGAACAAAACTATTACGTAGCTTACCTGGCCCATTATATATCCTCTATCAGTTGCTAGATAGTTCACCACTTCCAGTTTCTAGGGGACTCTAATAAGACACTGATCGCACACGCAGACAAAACTATCGAAATGAGGTACCGTCCGGTAGGTGTGCAACAGACTTAACGTACAGGTGCCGTGGCTACGATTTTAACTGAGCGACACTTCGGGGAAAACTGCCATAGTCTTCAGTTACATACACTATGTGATCAAAAGTATCCGGGCACCCCAAAAACCATACGTGTTTCACATTAGGTGCATTGTGCTGCCACCTACTGCCAGGTACTCTATGTCAGTGACCTCAGTTGCCATTAGACATCGTGAGAGAGCAGAATGGGGAGCTCCGCGGAACTCACAGACTTCGAACGTGGTCAGGTGATTGGGTGACACTTGTGCCACACGTCTCTACGCGAGATTTGCACACTCTTAAACATCCCTAGGCCCACTGTTTCCGATGTGATAGTAAAGTGGAAATATGAGGCACAAAAGTGTACAGGCCGATCCAGTCCGTTGACTGACAGTTGAAAAGGTAGTAGGCAGACCTATCCAGACAATCACACAGGAGTTCCAAACTGCATTAGGATCTACTGGAAGTTCAAAATGGTTCAAATGGCTCTGAGCACTATGGGAGTTAACATCTGTGGTCATCAGTCCCCTAGAACTTAGAACTACTTAAACCTAACTAACCTAAGCACATCACACACATCCATGCCCGAGGCAAGATTCGAACCTGCGACCGTAGCAGTCGCGCGGGATCTACTGGAAGTACTATGACATTTAGGCGGGAGGTGAGAAACTTGGATTTGATGGTCGAGTGGCTAGTCATAAGCTACACATCACGCCGGTAAATGCCAAATGACGCCTCGCTTGATGTAAGGAGCGTAAACAATGGACGATTGAATAGCGGAGAAACGTTGTGTCGAGTGACGAATCATGGTACACAATGTGGCGATCGGATGGCAGGGTGTGGGTGTGGCGAATGGCCAGTGAACATCATCTGCGAACGTGTGTAGTGCCAACAGTAAAATTCGGAGGCGGTGGTGTTATGTTGTGGTCGTGTTTTTCATGGAGGGGGCTTGCACCACTTGTTGTTTTGTGTGGCACTATCACAGCACTGACCTAAAATGATGTATTAAGCACCTTGCTTCCCACTGTTCAAAAGCAATTCAGGGGTGGCGATTGCATCTTTCAACACGATCGAGCACCTGTGGTGGAGTGGTTACATGACAATAACGTCCCTGTAATGGATTGGCCTGCACAGAGTCCTGACCTGAATTCTATAGGACACCTTTGGGGTGCTTCGGAACGCCGACTTCGTACCAGGCCTCGCCGACCGACATCGATACCTCTCATCAGTGCAGAACTCCGTGAAGAATGGTTTGCCATTCCCCATGAAATCATCCAACACCTGATTGAACGTATGCCTACGAGAGTGGAAGCTGTCATCGAGGCTAAGGCTGAGCCAACAACATATTGAATTCTAGCATTACCGATGGAGTAATTTTCAGCTAGGCGTTCGGATACTTTCGATCGCATAGAGTATATAGCAGAATACACTACTGGCCGTTAAAATTGCTGCACCACGAAGATGACGTACTACAGACGCGAAATTTAACCGACAGGAAGAAGATGCTGTGATATGCAAATGATTAGCTTTTCAGAGCATTCACACAAGGTTGGCGCCGGTGGTGACACCTACAACGTGCTGGGATGAGGAACGTTTCCAACCGATTTTTCATACACAAACAGCAGTTGACCGGCGTTGCCTGGTGAAACGTTGTTGTGATGCCTCGCGTAAGGAGGAGAAATGCGTACCATCACGTTTCCGACTTTGATAAAGGTCGGATTGTAGCCTATCGCGATTGCGGTTTATCGTATCGCGACACTGCTGCTCGCGTTGGTCGAGATCCAATGACTGTTAGCAGGATATGGAATCGTTGGGTACAGAAGGGTAATACGCAACGCCGCGCTGGATCCCAACGGCCTCGTATCACTAGCAGTCGAGATGACAGGCATCTTATCCGCACGGCTGTAACGGATCGTGCAGCCACATCCCGATCCCTGAGTCAACAGATGGGGACGTTTGCAGAACAACAACCATCTGCACGAACAGTTCGACGACGTTTGCAGCAGCTTGGACTGTCAGCTCGCAGACCAGGGCTGCGGCTGTAACGGATCGTGCAGCCACATCCCGATCCCTGAGTCAACAGATGGGGACGTTTTCAGGACAACAACCATCTGCACGAACAGTTCGACGACGTTTGCAGCAGCTTGGACTGCCAGCTCGGAGACCACGGCTGCGGTTAACCTTGACGCTGTATCACAGACAGGAGCACCTGCGATGGTGTACTCAACGACGAACCTGGCTGCACAAATGGCAAAACGTCATTGTTTCAGATGAATCCAGGTTCTGTTTACAGCATCATGATGGTCGCATCCGTGTTTGGCGACATCGCAGTGAACGCACATTGGAAGCGCGTATCGTCATCGCCTAACTGGTGTATCACCCGGCGTGATGGGATGGGGTGCCATTGGTTACACTTCTCGGTCACCTCTAGTTCGCACTGACCGCACTTTGAACAGTGGACGTTACATTTCAGATGTGTTACGACCCGTGGCTCTACCCTTCATTCGATACCTGCGAAACCCTACATTTCAGCAGGATAATGCACGACCGCATGTTGCAGGTCGTGTACGGGCCTTTCTGGATACAGAAAATGTTCGACTGCTGCCCTGGCCAGCACATTCTCCACATCTCTCACAAATTGAAAACGTCTGGTCAATGGTGGCCGAGGACCTGGCTAGTCACAATACGCCAGTTACTGGTCTTGATTAACTGTGGTATCGTGTTGAAGCTGCATGGGAAGCTGTACCTGTACACAACATCCAAGCTCTGTTTGATTCAATGCCCAGGTGTATCAAGGCCGTTATTACGGCCAGAGGTGGTTGTTCTGGGTACTGATTTCTCAGGATCTAAGCACCCGAATTGCGTGGAAATGTAATCACATGTAAGTTCTAGTATAATACATTTGTCCAATGAATACCCCTTTATGATCTGCATTTCTTCTTGGTGTAGCAATTTTAATGGCAGGCGTTCGGATACTTTCGATGAGATAGTGTATACAGCAGTATAGATTACAGTAGCGTTCTCGCTTCCCACGCCCGGGTTCGATTCCCGGCGGGGTCAGGGATTTTCTCTGCCTCGTGATGGCTGGGTGTTGTGTGCTGTCCTTAGGTTAGTTAGGTTTAAGTAGTTCTAAGTTCTAGGGGACTTATGACCACGGCAGTTGAGTCCCATAGTGCTCAGAGCCATTTGAACCATTTTTAGATTACAGTATGTCGTGCAGGAAGAAGTGTGCTAACTGGAGGCACGGAATGTGGGCGGCGGCTCGCACGCGGAACAGGTCTCGGCGGCTGCTACACACTTCTCTCCCCCTCTCTGACCGCCGTGTCTTTTCACAGCGGCCGGAGCGGGCGGGCTGCCGCGCAGGGAAAGGAGCCTCGTCCGGCGTTACGTCAGAGCGCGGCGGCGGCGGGTCCGGCCGCGAGGCAGGCAGAAGGCCGCCGGCGGAGGCAGTGCTGCGCAGACCGCACACCGGCGCAGCTGGGGATCCCTCCGCAGCCGCCGCTTCCTCTCCTCCTGCAGAGCCGCAGCTGCTGCCGGCGGCCGCTCCAGGGCGACTCAGGCCGCTCCAGAGGCCGAGCTAACCTCTGGCTGGCAAGCCTTCTCGTTTACCAGCAGCGGAGACAAGTAGGCGCCTACTGTCCACAGTCCCGTCCGGTTCGACAGCGCAGAGAAGCTCGACCGGCACCAGAAGATCTTGTGCCTCTACCTCAACTGATGTCCGAGGCCACTGCTGCAGGATACTCAACTGCCTTGTATCAGTGCAGTTCTAGGCGGGACCAGAGGAACATTCTGCTGTGCAGCCTTCTCATTTGCCAACGCTGGGACAAATCTATACCTGTCCTCGGTCGCAGCTAGCTCGACAGCCAGTACTGACGAAACCGATCAGCACCAGAAGATCTTGTGTGTCTGCTTCAGTTAATGTCCAAGAGTCTCTGAGGCCACAAGTGTCAGTTAGACTGTGAAGTTGGACTGAGATTGGAGCAACATACAGCGGTGCAGTACTGACATCTACTATCGTTGACCGTCCTGTGCCCAGATTGTACTGACAAACTCTGCCTGCACCATATGCTCTTCTGTGTCCGCACGAACTCATGTCCGAGGTTGGCTAAGTCCAATGGTGCCAAATGCCGAAGGAAGACAGTCTGTTAAAGCCCAAGGTGAATTCGCAAAGTACCGTTGGACAGCAGGGCTCAGAGTGGCACTAGAAATTCATCCTCCTCTTCAAAAGCAGGTTACGACGAGTGTGCATCTTTACAGAGGGGACACCTCAGGCTTGAGGATGAAACACGTCCACGGAATCTAGTCGCAGATTAGTACTGAGAGACAGAGATCTGGGTGCATTGTCTTCATATCTACCAGCGCCAAGTGAAATCATTCGAATAACGTCTAGTTGGCAATCTAGACCATCATCGCAAACTTTTTGTGTATCTCAACTGATGTCCAAGGATAACCAAAACCTTTGGTACTAATGAGACATAATCAGCCTGCTACGGTTAAAAGCGAATTCAATTGTAAAGTTGGACGACAGAGGCCAGAACGCGTGTGAAAATCCATCCTTGTTTTCAGCCTTAGATTGCAATGGATGTGCGTCCTCATGAAGAGTGGATCCGGGACGAGTGAGTCCTTACAGCGCACTTCCACAAAGCTGACAATCTCAACCAACGCTAGACATTACTGAACTGATAGCGTATGAGAACTCAGACCACGGGTCTTCCAGAGATCAACGCTAGTCTCATTATTCTTGACAGAAAGATACATCAGAAATGTGTATAAGCTACGCCCAGATGACAGCAGATGTTGAAATTGGACAGTGTTCCAGGGGTTCCACGGTAGCTTTTCAGTGTGTGATCTCGAATAAAGCCAGAACTTTTCATGTCCCATTCCCAGCTGATGTCTGAGAGCAACTGTAAATAACACAGGTCCAAACAAAAATCTCCAGGGAAGGACTGTAGGCTTCTCTCTCCATCTGCGCACTCACAGGTTATGGCTTCAGTAGCCCAACGGGTCTTGTTAACTTATTAGGATCGGTAAGGCTCGCCACTCATTCTGGGACAGGCCACTTACAGGAAGAACAGTACACCATATTCTGCCAAAGTCCAACGATAGACGTCTAGTATCTAGAATCTGCAATAACTTTCGAAACCATCCCAAATGCATCATAGGCCCATTGACCACCTTATCTCTATATTCACTGGGGATGCTGAGTAGGATAGATTGTGAACATCACTCTTCTACTGTCTATAGAGTGAAAACACCACTAGTGCTATTCCAGATCAATACCTAGTGATTAAGGCGCAACTTATGAGTGTTACCTGCGATCATCAGAAAGCGAAAGTAGTTGGTGTTGCTGGTTGCACCAGATGGTCTGGGTTTAAGTGGATGCCTACAAGAACAGTATTGATTATCAAGTTGACCGCTGGGCTGAGGAATATGATCGGTATCAAGGAATGACATCCACTCCATTCCGAGCCCACATGTAACTGTAGGATATGATTCTGGCAGCTGTGATAGCTCCTCCTGTTAGCCCATACTATATAGCGAATGAGATTTGCTTTTATGGTGGAGTGTTTTCGCCAGCTGAACAAAGGAAACTGTGACCATTTTCTCAACCGGTAATGGAAATATTAATCTAGTCATAAGAACGGAATAAATCTGTCAGATTCCCACTGACTGGCCGAGAAGGCTCACTGTCGCTTTTACTTAAGAAAAAGTGTGTTAAGAGAGTGCAGTTACGTAAGTGTTGTGCTTTTAGGTGGTTTTCTTGGCTAAATAATAACTGTATCTGGTAGTATTCTGAAGATCTGCGCATTCAACTTTGTTCTTGGTTCACGTTACTATGCTCCCCAATCACTGGAAGCTGGAATGAACGGGGAAGACAGAGTAGCTTTGTTGCCTCTCGTTCATCAGCACAGTGTCACGAGATCGACACTTTGAAAATATTGCCTCACAGACATCCGAAGCGAGTATAGCATTTTGGACTGACGACTATAACAGTACAAAACTGGAAGCACCAAGTGGCTCTATGAGGATTCACGGAAGGTCCATTGAACTTCCCACTCCAGTATATTTTGTTAAGTCGGCCGCTTTATTCGTAAAAAAAACAACAAAGATTTGTGTGTTCCTCCTAGCGTTAGATAGGAAGATTTAAATACTATTGAACTGTTTTTTTTATGACAAGAGGAATTAAGTCCTGAAGTTGAAATCGCTGCCCGTTTAGTGAAAAAGGTTTTAAGTGCTTCGCCCACTCAAACACAATGACGTTGTGCCATGTAAAACATTTAGAGGATTGCAATTATCCAACGGAGTTGTTTAATTTCAGCACGCAAATTCTCACCTAAGTGATTTAAACCGTGTTCTGTTAAAATTTGGAAGGCAGAGAGTAGTATTTTACTTTCTATTACTCTTACGGGCAGCTCATAGAATCCGACTTGGTTGGTACGTCAGCTGCAGTGAGACGCAGCTGATGGTCACCTCTTCACACTGTGCGAGCTTGTTCTATGAAAAAATATACTGCAAAAAATAGTGCAAAAACAATCTAGTGCTCGTGTTGGAAGAAATACTCTCGAACTAGGTGCAAGAATACCTTTTCGAGTTGTTTGTGATTATTTGTCCTGTCAGATCAGCAACCAGTGCCATTTCCCGTCTTGACGTAACACAAACTGGAAAATGGCTGCCAGTTTCGTGAAGATGGTTCTCCGTCGCCATTGCCGGCTGGACGCTGGGTGCAGCAGTCAGTTCTCTGTTCCGGCTCTCGCCTCGTTTCTGGTGAGTACACTCGTTAACACCGTTTCAAGCATCTTTCTGCCTCTTCCCTTGAGTATATTCTAACTTTCATGTGATTCCATGAGTGCCTTTTGAGCTGCACCTACAATGAATAAGTTGTCATTCTTTCTGGAATTCTGCTATTTTACTGAATGACTAAGTTTTATTTCAAGACCCCGAATGTATAATAAAAACTATTGTTTTCGGCTGAACGTGGGTGTAGGGATAAAAATCCCATGGTATAATAAATGTTCTGGTACAAAAGACACGACTTGACGGCTTTTGTATAATCCCATAACAGTCTATAACAAACAATAGCGAAACTCTACAGGGGGAAAAAAGGTACCTTTTGATAAGTGAAGAGATGCTAGTGCTTCAAGCGGCTGAAACCTTGTAACAGAACGGCACGATAAAAACTGAGCACTTGCTGCTTTTAATGGTGTAACTTCCATATTTGGCAGTCCCTAAACGTGGCAGTGGTTTTTCCGCTACGATCAGGAAACTATAATTAAGGCAATATCCCCTCTCCCATTAACGTCAACAATATAATAATAAAATCTCAGTGCTGTGTAATGTAGACAGTTCATAGCAGCAGAGTCGTAATCCTATTGTACCCTGTATGAGTAAGTCGAAAAGGTACTGATTGTGAGTGTCTCCACGTGCTTGGCATGTATTTTATTAGGATTGGCGTCCGTTGTAGTTCGTCTCACTACAGTCTCTGCTGATTTCAGACTCATTTTAGTACACTCAAAATTAGACACGATTTTTGCATTCTTGGGCATTTGCCGCTACTTATGCTGATAAACGCCATTTTGGGCTTGTTGCTTGCAATGCCTTCACGTACCCATCATGTACGTCCACTCTGCACTCCAGGTAATATAATATTATATATATGTATTTGCTAAGTGTAATGGAGCAAGTGCTATCTGTTATTTAATAAATGCAAATGAATAAGAAGAAAGTGTCACAGACGGACATGCTGGACGACTAAACGTTACATTCAAGAAAGATAATTTTACTTATATATGTATATATACATATGTTCTCATTTATAAGCATATGTTACAGATGGCACATGTTCTATTATATTCAGTGTAAAATACATTTCCTATTCACTTCCAGCTACCACTGGTCTTTCATCGGTTAATCAAATAGTGCTAATTTTCTGTCCATGATAAACAAAAACAATCCTTTGCATATAGTGGATCCATAGGAAGCTGCTACAGTTAATAAAGCACGCGCTCCGCCTTCAGGCCACAAGTGGCCCATCGGGACCATCCGACCGCCATGTCATCCTCAGGTGAGGATGCGGATAGGAGGGGCGTGTGGTCGGTCAGCACACCGCTCTCTAGGTCACTATGATGGTTTTCTTTGACCGGAGCCGCCACCATTCGCTCGAGTAGCTGCTCAGTTGGCGTCATGAGGCTGAATGCACTCCGAAAAATTGCAACAGCTCAAAGTGGCCAGGATGGTCACCCATCCCCGTGCTGGTCATGCCCGACAGCGCTTAACTTCGGTGATCTGACGGGAACCGGTGTACCCATTGCGGCAAGGCTACAGTTAATAGCTCCACAATAAACTCCGAAACAGATCTCATTTGCGTTTATACTGTGCTTCTCTACTCCATAAACAGAACCATTTTGCAGTTACTAGATAAAATGGAAACTGCACCCAGTAGGATATAAATTAATCAACTGTCACACACATATGTCAGTAAGATAAAAGTCGAATATTGAACTAAACGTGCTGCCTACATTGTTCAAGAATGAAACAGAATCATCGCGCCTTGTTTTATCTGCATGTTGGTTGGTTCGTTAATTTAGGGGGAGGGGACCAAACAGCAAGGTCATCAATCCCATTGGATTACGGAAGAATGGGGAAGGAAACTGGCCGTCCCGTTTAAAAGGAACCATCGCGGCATTTAGCTGTAGCGATTTAGGGAAATCACGGAAAACTTAAATCAGGATGGCCGGAAATGGGTTTGTAGCTTCATCCTCCCGAATGCGAATCCATTGTGCTAACCGCTGCGCCACCACACTTGGCATATCAGCATGTTAATACTATTTAGATACCTGGTGTGAAAAACTGAATGATGAAGGCAAGTTTCGCTTGATGAGTCACTGCGAAGTAACATAGGTCAACGAAACTTGGACCATATAAAAAAAGAACAGCTGCATTTGCAGTACACTTCAGAAGATAAACCCAAAAAATAAACAATGAGACGAGCACGAATGACATTTTATTCAAAGACAGTAATTACGCTCAAGTCGCCGTGATTCATTATGGTCCTCCAGACATTACAAATGCTATTAACATTTATTGTGTGGCAACGGCCTCGCTACAGTGGTTCCCGTGAGATCACCGAAGTTAAGCGCTGTTGGGCGTGGCTGCCACTTGGATGGTTGGCCATCCAGCCGCCATGCGCTGTTGCCATTTTTCGGGGTGCACTCAGCCTCGTGATGCCAATTGAGGAGCTACTCGACCGAATAGTAGCGGCTTCGGTCAAGACCGGCAGAGTGGTGTGCTGATCCGACGCCCCTCCTATCCGCATCCTCTTCTGAGGATGACACGGCGGTCGGACGGACCTGGTAGGCCACTCGTGGCCTGAAGACGGAGTGATTAACATTTATTGCTCAATACTTCATCATTCAGACATATTGCATGAGGTAGCTTTCTAGGAGTCGTTGCCTCCCCCAACATGGGCGTACGGTTGGTATGAGAAGTTTTTCGCACAAATATTTTTTGTAAGCTACGAACAATTCTGAACATAAATTTTGGTCATGATACGGTATCTGAAATGAAATCTGTAGCTTGATCAGCTATTTCTGGCACTCGAATCTTGAGCACCCATTATTCTCCAACGCGACAGTGCCCGTATCTGACTCAGATCCGCATGCTGTGCACAGTGTAAACAATTCCTGACATCCCAGTCGACCTCCGTCCTCTGTCCTCTCCGCCACTATTTGTCCATCGCCCTCCAATTCGTCGTTCTGCACCCTCCACGGCCAGAAAAAAGTGATCATGCATTTCCCTCGGTACTTCTTCCTTCCACTTTACTAGTACAACCACTTGTTCTAATTTCAAAATGGTTCAAATGGCTCTGAGCACTGTGGGACTTAACATCTGAGGTCATCAGTCCCCTAGAGCTTATAACTAATTAAACCTAACTAATAAGGACATCACACACATCCATGCCCGAGGCAGGATTCGAACCTGCGACCGTAGCAGCAGCGCGGTACTGGAATGAAGCGCCTAGAACCGCTCGGCCACAGCGGACGGCAGTGCCCATCCTCTCATGTACTGGACAAGTCCTAGTAACCAGTTCAAAGCAGCACGGTCAGTCACAACTTCATTCAATACAGGCATCACCGGAAGAATGGTACTCCGTGTACAAGGCTAACCACCTCTCTCTATCATAGAATAACTTCTCCGCTCCATTAAGTTCTCTTGATACAGAAACAATAGGATGCTCCTCCTCATTGACCTCGTCGCTCAAAACACACGCAAGAGCATGGTTTAATGGTTTACATGATGATATATACGCTTTGCGAAAATCTGTGAGCACCAACACTGGACACGACGTTAGTACCTTCTTCAATTCGACGAACTTTCTCTGACACTGTTCAGATCATACAAACTAGATATGTTTCCTTAATTACTGCATAGGTGACCGTGCTATATCCGCATATCCTCTCACGAACTTTCTATAATAATTTGTGAGGTTTAGAAAATATTTTAACTACTTGTTCGTACTTGGTGCTGGAAAATCTTGCACTTTCTGTATGAATTTCAGATCAATCCTCTCTCCATCCAGATGATGCAATCTTGCAACGCAAAGTACGTTTTTCCGTGCAAAGTGTTGAACGTCCAGCTCGTAACCTCTTGAGCACCTCCCTGCATCTTTACTGCGAGAGCTATTCGGAAAGTAAGGAACGATAGGTCGCGAAATGGAAACGACAGTCAAAATCAAAACTGTTTTATTTGCAACAGTTAGCTACAACTTCGAGCTACTTGTCTCCATAGTCGCCGATCTGACTTAAACATTTGTCGCTGCGTTGTACCAACTTTCCAATACCCTCGTTATAGAAGGCAACCGCCAGTGCTTTTCGCCAATTCTCTACGCTGGCCTACAGCTCATTGTCTGTGCCAAAATGTTGTCTTCGTAGCCAGCAGTATATGTGAGCAGAGATGAAACTGAGATGGAGGCAATTACGGGCTGTATTGTGGGTAATCGAACATTTCAAATTGCAAACGATGCAGGAGCATCTTCATTGCCCCTGCAGAATGCAGCTGAGAATTGTCTTGAAGAAGTAAACGCACGATAGTTATGTAATGCTGGTTGCATAGATTCAGGCGAAATTATTCACCAGGGCCTCGTACTTGGCAGGAGACACTATTATTCGAGGTATATTTACGTGTTCCCTGTGTGCTCAGAACTCAAAAGAACGACGTAACACGATCGACGGGCATACTAGAGACACTCCCCACACACCTGTGCAAAACTTCATCGGATATTCACTGTGGTTTCCATTTCGCGACCGATCGTTCCTTACTTTCCGAATCCCCCTCATATGTTTCTGCAATAATGGTGTTATCTAGATGAACTGGACGTTATCAAGACTTCAGTCCTTTCAGCACCCCATCTAACAAACTGTGGAATGTTGCTGGTGCATTCTGTAAACCAGATAGCATACTTCTCTACTGATAATGGCCCCAAGGTGCTGAAAACGTCCGTCCTCCAGAGTCACTTCTAACTGGTGATACCCACTCTTTAAGTCCATTGTTGAGAATTAGTGGCACTGCCCAAGATTATCAATCATCTCTGTTATTGTCTGGAATTAGGTAGCATCCATCATATTCATACTACACTCCTGTAAATTGAAATAAGAACACCGTAAATTCATTGTCCCAGGAAGGGGAAACTTTATTGACACATTCCTGGGGTCAGATACATCACATGATCACACCGACAGAACCACAGGCACATAGACACAGGCAACAGAGCATGCACAATGTCGGCACTAGTACAGTGTATATCCACCTTTCGCAGCAATGCAGGCTGCTATTCTCCCATGGAGACGATCGTAGAGACGCTGGATGTAGTCCTGTGGAACGGCTTGCCATGCCATTTCCACCTGGCGCCTCAGTTGGACCAGCGTTCGTGCTGGACGTGCAGACCGCGTGAGACGACGCTTCATCCAGTCCCAAACATGCTCAATGGGGGACAGATCCGGAGATCTTGCTGGCCAGGGTAGTTGACTTACACCTTCTAGTGCACGTTGGGTGGCACGGGATACATGCGGACGTGCATTGTCCTGTTGGAACAGCAAGTTCCCTTGCCGGTCTAGGAATGGTAGAACGATGGGTTCGAAGACGGTTTGGATGTACCGTGCACTATTCAGTGTCCCCTCGACGATCACCAGTGGTGTACGGCCAGTGTAGGAGATCGCTCCCCACACCATGATGCCGGGTGTTGGCCCTGTGTGCCTCGGTCGTATGCAGTCCTGATTGTGGCGCTCACCTGCACGGCGCCAAACACGCATACGACCATCATTGGCACCAAGGCAGAAGCGACTCTCATCGCTGAAGACGACACGTCTCCATTCGTCCCTCCATTCACGCCTGTCGCGACACCACTGGAGGCGGGCTGCACGATGTTGGGGCGTGAGCGGAAGACGGCCTAACGGTGTGCGGGACCGTAGCCCAGCTTCATGGAGACGGTTGCGAATGGTCCTCGCCGATACCCCAGGAGCAACAGTGTCCCTAATTTGCTGGGAAGTGGCGGTGCGGTCCCCTACGGCACTGCGTAGGATCCTACGGTCTTGGCGTGCATTCGTGCGTCGCTGCGGTCCGGTCCCAGGTCGACGGGCACGTGCACCTTCCGCCGACCACTGGCGACAACATCGATGTACTGTGGAGACCTCACGCCCCACGTGTTGAGCAATTCGGCGGTACGTCCACCCGGCCTCCCGCATGCCCACTATACGCCCTCGCTCAAAGTCCGTCAACTGCACATACGGTTCACGTCCACGCTGACGCGGCATGCTACCAGTGCTAAAGACTGCGATGGAGCTCCGTATGCCACGGCAAACTGGCTGACACTGACGGCGGCGGTGCACAAATGCTGCGCAGCTAGCGCCATTCGACGGCCAACACCGCGGTTCCTGGTGTGTCCGGTGTGCCGTGCGTGTGATCATTGCTTGTACAGCCCTCTCGCAGTGTCCGGAGCAAGTATGGTGGGTCTGACACACCGGTGTCAATGTGTTCTTTTTTCCATTTCCAGGAGTGTATTTAGTTGGAGGTAATCGCAACAGAATTTTAATTGTCCTCGAACTGTCCATAGACTCCCCCCCCCCCCGCCCCTCCAGGGGCTACTGGTCTCTTGTGCTATGCCATCAGCCAACTGTTGACTGATAAACTGTTTTAAAATCGGCTGCAGAGATCTGGATATCCTGTACGGCCTCCGATACACTTACACTTGGTTCCAACTCGGAATCCTGCGTTGCGTTACAGGTGTATCAGACAACGGCCCTCGTGGAAAGGACAAGCCCTGAACAGCTCTTCGATCTGTACTGCTTCGTTCCTTCGAATGCTTCACCTTCTCAGAAATGTAGCGCTAGTCCATCCTGTGTCCTCCTAAAGCCTACACCCTCTACACAGCAATCCTCCTCCTCCGAAATTTCTAAGATCGCCATCAATGTTCTTCCCTTTAACAGCTTAATCTCCTCAGCGCCAAAATTATACAAATTTACGGGTTCTACCTTACCTACTTCCCTCTCCTGTACGCATGTGATACTTCGCTTCAGTAAATAGCACACTGCATCTAATATATCACTGTCTTCCAGTGTCTCCACTACACACAGCGTACCTGCTGGAAAGTCAAGCTCCACATTCATCCACAGCAACTTCCCGGTGCCACTCAACACAAAATCAAGCCTTAATGTCATTGTTCGTTGTTTACTCGGATTACTTTGTGCAATAAACAGCAACAGTGACGACAGCTTCCCCTAGCCGGAATGTTTTCACTCTAAGCTCCACTGCACATCATCAAAGGTCAATTATGGCATGATGTTGACTGCTTTAACTGCGTGCCCAATGTAGAGATTGAATAACATCGGGGATAGGCCACAACCCTCTCTCACTGCCTTCTCATCCACTGCTTCCCTTTCGTGCCCCTCAACGCTTATAACTTCCGTCTGGTTTCTGTAAAAGTTGTAAATAGCATTTTGCTCCCTGTATTTTACCCCCGCTACCTTCATAATTTCAAAGAGCGTACTCGAGTCAACATTGTCGAAAGCTCTCTCTAAGTCTACAAATAGGTCTACTATAGCCGGCCGCGATGACCGAGCGGTTCTAGGCGCTTCAGTCCGGAACTGCGCGACTGCCACGGTCGCAGGTTCGAATTCTGCCTCGGGCATGGATGTGTGTGATATCCTTAGTTAGGTTAGTTAGGTTTAAGTAGTTCTAAGTTCTAGTGGACTGATGACCTCAGATGTTAAAGTCTCATAGTGATCAGAGCCATTAGGTCTACTATGAACGAACGTTTTTCTTTTCCTTAACCTATCTTCTAAGATGGGTCGTAAGGCTAATATTGCCTCGCCTGTTCCAGCATTTCTCCGGAATCCAAACTGATCTTTCCCGATGTCGACTTATACAATTCTTTTCAATTTTTCTGTGGCGAATTTGTGTTATTATAATAATGTCGTGTGACGAGGGCCTTCCGTCGGGAAGACCGTTCGCCTGGTGCAAGTCTTTTGATTTGACGCCACTTCAGCGACTTGCGCGTCGATGGGGATGAAATAATGATGATTAGGACAACACAACACCCTGTCCCTGAGCGGAGAAAATCTCCGACCCAGCCGGGAATCGTACCCGGGCCCTTTGGATTGACATTCCGTCGCGCTGAACACTCAGCTACCGGTGTCGGACACGAATTTGTGTTAGGACATTGCAACCATGAGTTATTAAAGTGATAGTTCGGTAATATTCATACCTGTCAGCACCTGATTTGTTTAGAAGTGGAATCATTATATTCTTCTTGAAGTCTGAGGTTATTTCGCGTGTTGTACTGGGCCTAAATGTACTGCTCTTTATAGTAGCTACCCTAAAAGGGGAAAATTTATATTGTAAATAGTATAGTGAAATATATACTGCAGGAAAGGACAGAAATCTATCGAAAAGGTAAACGTCACAAGGTACTGTATCTTTGATAACCTATTACTCGTGGGTGTTATGCGGCAAAATATAGTTGGCTCTTCGTAAGGGAACGTAAATCATTTATTATTTTTTACCTTAAAATATTGTCTTTGAAATAATAATCGATCGCCGTGAAGCGGCCTATATGATTCACTGAAATGGTAGTCCACAAATTACGATAAGAACTGCCAATGCTTTAACGTTACTAAAAAGTTACTGTCAAAGGGAAATTATTGACAATCTCAGGGGCTTACGACTGAGAGAAGCTGTGAAAATTTTAAAAGAAATGTTACGGTCAGTAATGGCGCCGAACAATGAATTTTATTGGTGCGATCTTTCCGCGCTAGTGCAGTCACTGAAAATTAAAAAAGTTAGTACTTCCTGCACAGGAAAGGACTGTCTACTTAAATGAAACTGTAATAACACTTTCTATTATGTATTTTAACGATTATTCAATTATTAGAGACTTACAACGTTCAATGGCCGATCGTTGCGTGCCTTCCAGAACAAGAGAAACCTAATAGTGATTTCTTTGTCCTTGTACAGTTATTGACAAATAAAATCTTTTCATTATAATTATAAGACTTAATTTATTGTTATTCAATTTCTACGCCGGTATTATCGACATTATATAATTATAAGACTTTCTTTATTGTTATTCAGTTTCTATGCCGGTCTCATCGACATTATTCTTAAAATAATTTTAGTTCCTTTTTTTATGCACGCCTTTATCAAAGTCTTTGCGTATAGTCAAATATATTTCTGCAAATAAAACTTTTCATTTTATTTAGTGTCATCACCACTGTCTCATACATCTTGCACACCATATGGAAGACTTTTTTCCTGGCTGTCTCTCCCAAGGCTATCGGAAGTTCTGACGGATGGCATCTATTCACGGTGCCTTGTTTCGACTTACGTATTTCAGTGCTCTGTCAAATTCTCCTCGCAGTATCATCTCTTCCAAGTCGTCTTCATCTACGTCCTCTTCCATTTATATAAAAATGCCTTCACTTTCCTTGTATAGACCCTCTATGTACTCTTTTTAAACAAAGCTCAATAAATTACAATTCTTATTTCTTTAAATCTATTTTTTTGGCATGTAGTAGTAGATAAACGGAAATGGACGGATACTGCCGCAGGCATGGCAGTTCGTTTCCCACAGTCAGTGTTAACGGGAGTGGCGTCCGAAACTTCCAAATACAGGACGAAAGTGCCTCGTAGTTCACTCGTGTGCGGAGGCTGGTGACGCCAGAGACCAGATTGCGCGCGATGTCGATGTCGATGTCGGTATCGTCACTACGAAGCCTTTTAGACTGTGTTACACGTCCTAAGTACAACGAACTCATAATGTTGTGCATTTTAAAATTGTTTTCTCAGTTTCTGTAACTACAGTACTGGCCATTAAAATTGATACACCAAGAAGAAATGCAGATGATAAACGTGTACTCATTGGACAAATATATTATACTAGAACTGACATGTGATTTCATTTTCACGCAATTTGGTGCATAGATCCTGCAACCACAAGGGAGGGGTATCTGTTGAGAGGCCAGACAAACGTTTGGTTCCTGAAGAGGGGCAGCAGCCTTTTCAGTAGTTGCAGGGGCAACAGTCTGGATGATTGACTGATCTGGCCTTGTAACACTAACCAAAACGGCCTTGCTTTGCTGGTACTGCGAACGGCTGAAAGCAAGGGGAAACTACCGCCGTAATTTTTCTCGAGGGCATGCAGCTTTACTGTATGGTTAAATGATGGTGGCATCCTCTTGGGTAAGATATTCCGGAGGTAAAATAGTCCCCCATTCGGATCTCCGGGCGGGGACTACTCAAGAGGATGTCGTTACCAGGAGAAAGAAAACTGGCGTTCTACGGATCGGAGCGTGGAATATCAGATCCCTTAATCGGGCAGGTAGGTTAGAACATTTAAAAACGGAAATGGATAGGTTAAAGTTGGATATAGTGGGAATTAGTGAAGTTCGGTGGCAGGAGGAACAACACTTTTGGTCAGGCGAATACAGGTTTATAAATACAAAATCAAATAGGGGTAATGCAGGAATAGGTTTAATAATGAATAGGAAAATAGGAATGCGGATAAGCTACTACAAACAGCATAGTGAACGCATTATTGTGGCCAAGAAAGATACGAAGCCCACGCCTACCACAGTAGTACAAGTCTATATGCCAACTAGCTCTGCAGATGATGAAGAAATTGAAGAAATGTATGATGAAATAAAAGAAATTATCCAGATAGTGAAGGGAGATGAAAATTTAATAGTCATGGGTGACTGGAATTCTTCAGTAGGAAAAGGGAGAGAAGGAAACGTAGTAGGGGAATATGGATTGGGGGTAAGAAACGAAAGAGGAAGCCGCCTGGTAGAATTTTGCACAGAGCACGACCTAATCATAGCTAACACTTGGTTCAAGAATCATAAAAGAAGATTGTATACATGGAAGAACCCTGGAGATACTGACAGGTTTCAGATAGATTATATAATGGTAAGACAGAGATTTAGGAACCAGGTATTAAATTGTAAGACATTTCCAGTGGCAGATGCAGACCCTAACCACAATCTATTGGTTATGAACTGTAGATTAAAACTGAATAAACTGCAAAAAGGCGGGAATTTAAGGAGATGGGACCTGGATAAACTGAAAGAACCAGAGGTTGTACAGAGTTTCAGGGAGAGCATAAGGGAACAATTGACAGGAATGGAGGAAAGAAATACAGTAGAAGAAGAATGGGTAGCTTTGAGGGATGAAGTGGTGAAGGCAGCAGAGGAGCAAGTAGGTAAAAAGACGAGGGCCACTAGAAATCCTTGGGTAACAGAAGAAATATTAAATTTAACTGATGAAAGGAGAAAATATAAAAATGCAGTAAACGAAGCAGGCAAAAAGGAATACAAACATCTCAAAAATGAGATCGACAGGAAGTGCAAAATGGCTAAGCAGGGATGGCTAGTGGACAAATGTAAGGATGAAGAGGCTTATCTCACTAGGGGTAAGATAGATACTGCCTACAGGAAAATTAAAGAGACCTTTGGAGAAAAGAGAGCCACTTGTATGAATATCAAGCGCTCAGATTTGCTTAGAACCCAGTTCTAAGCAAAGAAGGTAAAGCAGAAAGGTGGAAGGAGTATATAGAGGGTCAATAAATACAAGGGCGATGTTCTTGAGGACAATATTATGGAAATGGAGGAGGATGTAGATGAAGATTAAATGGGAGATATGATACTGCGTGACGAGTTTGACAGAGCACTGAAAGATCTGAGTCGAAACAAGGCCCTGGGAGTAGACAACATTCCATTAGAGCTACTGACGGCCTTGGGAGAGCCAGTCCTGACAAAACTCTACCATCTGGTGAGCAAGATGTATGAGACAGGAGAAATACCCTCAGACTTCAATAAGAATATAATAATTCCAATCCCAAAGAAATCAGGTGTTGACAGATGTGAAAATTACCGAACTATCAGTTTAATAAGCCAAGTCTGCAAAATACTAACACGAATTCTTTACAGACGAATGGAAAAACTAGTAGAAGCCGACCTCGGGGAAGATCAGTTTGGATTCCGTAGAAATATTGGAACACGTGAGGCAGTATTGACCCTACGACTTATCTTAGATGCTAGATTAAGGAAAGGCAAACCTACGTTCCTGGCATTTGTAGACTTAGAGAAAGCTTTTGACAATGTTGACTCGAATACTCTCTTTCAAATTCTGAAGGTGGCAGGTGTAAAACACAGGGAGCGAAAGGCTATTTACGATTTGTACAGAAAGCAGATGGCAGTTATAAGAGTCGAGGGACATGAGAGGGAAGCAGTGGTTGGGAAGAGAGTGATACAGGGTTGTAGCCTCTCCCCGATGTTGTTCAATCTGTATATTGAGCAAGCAGTAAAGAAAACAAAAGAAAAATTCGGAGTAGGTATTAAAATCCATGGAGAAGAAATAAAAACTTTAAGGTTCGCCGATGACATTGTAATTCTGTCAGAGACAGCAAAGGACTTGGAAGAGCAGTTGAATGGAATGGGTTGTGTCTTGAAAGGCGGATATAAGGTGAACATCAACAAAAGCAAAATAAGGATAATGGAATGTAGTCGAATTAAGTCGGGTGATGCTGAGGGAATTAGATTAGGAAATGAGACACTTAAAGTAGTAGAGGAGTTCTGCTATTTGGGGAACAAAATAACTGATGATGGTCGAAGTAGAGAGGCTATAAAATGTAGAGTGGCAATGGCAAGGAAAGCATTTCCGAAGAAGAGAAATTTGTTAACATCGAGTATAGGTTTAAGTGTCAGGAAGTCGTTTCCGAAAGTATTTGTATGGAGTGTAGCGATGTATGGAAGTGAAACATGGACGCTAAATAGTTTGAACAAGAAGAGAATAGAAGCTTTCGAATTGTGGTGGTACAGAAGAATGCTGAAGATTAGATGGGTAGATCACATAACTAATGAGGAAGTATTGAATAGGATCGGGGAGAAGTTTGCGGCACAACTTGACTAGAAGAAGGGATCGGTTGGTAGGACATGTTCTGAGGCATCAAGGGATCACCAGTTTAGTATTGGAGGGCAGCGTGGAGGGTAAAAATCGTAGAGGGAGACCAAGAGATAAATACACTAAGCAGATTCAGAAGGATGTAGGTTACAGTAGGTACTGGGAGATGAAGAAGCTTGCACAGGATAGAGCAGCATGGAGAGCTGCGTCAAACCAGTCTCAGGACTGAAGATCACAACAACAACAACAGATCCTGAGAAATCAGTACCCAGGACAACCACCTCTGGCCGTAATAACGGCATTGATACGCCGGGCATTTAGTCAAACAGAGCTTGGATGCGTGTACAGGTACAGCTGCCCATGCAGCTTCAACACGATACCACAGTTCATCAGGAGTAGTGACTGGCGTATTGTGAGGAGCCAGTTGCTCGCCCACCATTGAACAGACGTTTTCAATTGGTGAGAGATCTGGAGAATGTGCTGGCCAGGGCAGCAGTCGAAGATTTTCTGTATCCAGAAAGGCCCGTACAGGACCTGCAACATGCGATCGTACATTATCCTGCTGAAATGTAGGGTTTCGCAGGGATCGAATGAAGGGTAGAGCCACGGGTCGTAACACATCTGAAATGTAACACCCTCTGTTCAAAGTGCCGTCAATGCGAACAAGAGGTGACCGAGACGTGTAACCAATGGCACCCCGTACGATCACGCCAGGTGATGCACCAGTATGGCGATGACGAACACGCTTCCAATGTGCATTCACCGCGATGTCGCCAAACACGGATGCGACTATCATGATGCTGTAAACAGATCCTGGATTCATCGGAAAAAATGGCGTCAAGGATAACCACAGCCATGGTCTCTGAGCTGATAGTCCGTTCTCCTGCAAACGTCGTCGAATTGCTCGTGCAGATGGTTGTCGTCTTGCAAACGTCCTCATCTGTTGGCTCAGCGATCGAGACGTGGCTGCACGACCCCCGGATAAGATGCCTGTCATCTCGACTGCTAGTGATACGAGGCCGTTGGGATCCAGCACGGCGTTCCGTATTACCGTCCTGAACCCACCGATTCCATATTCTGGTAACAGTCATTGGATCTCGACCAACGCGAGCAGCAATGTCGCGATACGATAAACCGCAATCACGAGAGGCTACAATCCGACCTTTATCAAAGTCGGAAACGTGATGGTACGGATTTCTCCTCCTTACACGAGGCATCACAAGAACGTTTCACAAGGCAACGCCGGTCAACTGCTGTTTGTGTATGCGAAATCGGTTGGAAACTTTCCTCATGTCAGCACGTTGTAGGTGTCGCCACCGGCGCCAATCTGGTGTGAATGCTCTTAAAAGCTAATCATTTGCGTATCACAGCATCTTCTTCCTGTCAATTAAATTTCGCGTCTGTAGCACGTCATCTTCGTGGTGTAGCAGTTCTAATGGCCAGTAGTGTACATGGTTTTGGAGTTCAAGCGAGTGTCATAATAATCGTTGGTACTTGTTTCTCCTTGTTTTTTTTTCACCCGATTAAGACTTTTTCAAATTGTGATGCTGTCTGTTATGTGTGAAACTGCAGTACGCTACATTAAGGCAAAGCATAAAATCCTCTCTGAAGTTCCTTCCTGGCGACGAAGACAAGAAGTGGTGTGCGCCTACCGTGCGTCATAATTGTGAGAAAATACTTCGTGATTTGACAAAAGGAAGGTGGAAGAAAAATGTATTTTGTCGTTTCCCATGATTTTTTGTGTCCACTCACCCGCACAGTTAGTACTTAAGTTGTCAGTAAGGAAAAACAGCAACCTACCTCGTATCCCCTGTGCAGTGCGACCCAATCCCACACAGCAAGGAATTCATACTTTCGGATTTTAATGGGTTTGCCTCTTCTGAGGATGAGAGAAACGAACGTAGTGAGTAAGATTGTGGGTTTGGTGAAGAGTTGCACGAGAAAATGGAATGCGTTCGACTATCTGACAGTAACCACTCAACGGATCCTGACCAGTTCTGAACTGGAACTGGACGATTTAGTGCATGTTCAGTAGTCGGTTTGTTAAACTTAGAAAATAAGAAGAAGACCACCGCCTCTCAATCGGAAACACATTTATTTTAACATTAGCTTAGCTCCCACTGCTTCGCTTGCGTAGACTGTATTGGCTGCAAAAAATGTTTTTGTTTTCCTTTAATCGAATTTTTATGTTGTTCACGATTTACAAAATCTTCTTAACTTCTGTTGCTAATTAAGGCCATAGAAACACGATCTTTTCCGAATGTACGTCTGACGAAAAAGTTATGCTCGTAGCTAGACTCCAAAGTTTTTTTCTTTAAATCAGGCCTTTTCGGTTCTTGCAGTGATATTTCCAAAGAAACTCTTATCCCCTAACAGAAAATCTGGATGTTTAACAGGAAAGTGAAATAATAGTTTTCATAGATTTAGCTTTCATGAAATTTAATGTGACGAAATATTTTCTTAAAAATTATCATCCCTTATTTCAGTCCCTTAGGGGATGAATTTCAAAAACTGTGGAACACTCACTTTTTTTATTGCTAAGAGAGAAACCAAATACCAATTTTCATAGATTTAGCTTTCAAAATGCTTTCATAATGAAATAATTATTTAACAATTTTCGTCTCCCATTTTACTCTCTTTTTAGGGGACTGAATTTCCAAAAACAATAAAAAACATATTTTTTTATTTCTAACCAAGAATTCAAATGCTAATATTCATAGACGTAGCTTTAAAAACCCTTTAATAGTTCTTTAATAAAAGTTTATCTTAAAAAAAAAACAGTGACCCACTATTTTATCCCCTTAGCGATTGAACTTCCAAAAAATGCTGAAACATTTATTTGTGACAGAAACCAAACACAAATTTTCGTAATTGTAGCTTCAAACTGCCTTAATAGCGACACATTTTCTAAAAGCCTTACAAACCCTATTCCATCCCCTTAGGAGTCGCATTTCGAGCAGTCCGTTCTCAAATGATGCCTACAATATAAGATCTTCACCATCACCAAATTTCAAGTTTCTATTCTTGGCGTTTTGAGCTGGGCGGCGATGAGTCAGTGAGTCAGTCTGGCCATGTTTCACTCACTTAGGAGTTGAATTTCCGAAAACAACGAAACACGTGTTATTTTCAACCGAGGAGCCGAACACCAGTTGTCAAATATTTAGCTTTTGAAATGCTTTTATAATGATGTATTTTCATAAAACATTTCATCCCCTATTTCACCCCCTTAGGGGTCGAATTTCCAAAAATGGTGAAACATGCTTTAATTTTTTTTATGACTGAGAAAGCATATAACAATTTTCGTAGTTTTAGCTTCAAAATTGCTTTAATTGTCACACATTGTCAAAAAAATTTCACCCCGTATTTTACCCCTTTGGAGGAGAAAATTCGAAAAATCCCTTGTTGAACGAATCCTGAAATATATGATCAACACGCTGTCGAAATTTCAAGTTTCTGTCCTTAGTGGTTTGAGCTGGGCGATGATGAGTCAGTCAGGACACTGCCGAAAGGCAGACAGACGAGAGAGGAAAGTGCAAAGGAAGGAGAATTTCGGTGAAAAGAAACAACAGCTAAAACAGAAAAAAATGAACCTCGAGACCGGGAAGAGATATCTAAAAGCCAATGTCCTTTGCATAGTTTTGTACTAAACATGAACAATAGAAAACAGAAGAAACGATTAGAAACCAAATGACGGGCGGTTTTACAGGAGATAGACGACGATAAGATGGGTTGCTGGAATACGAAAAGATTTTGTCTTGCAACGAAACAACGGGAAAAAATGCATAATAAGGAACGTAATTGTAAGGTAAGATACAATGGTTGGATATATTGATTGCCAGAAAAAGGCACAGCAACACTGTCAGGGTCATTTTATTGACTAATGAGATGGCAGATAGCTCATACTGCAGGACTATATGATAACAAATTCTGGCGAAATGAAAGTGAAAACAGTCGCATCAATACACACTGTACACCCCTCACATACAGACGATCGTAAAGGTGCCGTATGGCATAATACGATAGATTGTGCCAAGCATCTTGCGCCTTTCTTTCTGCAGTTCGGTAGTTGTTCTTGCAGGCCCTGGAGAACGAGTAAGTTACCACTTCATCTTGTCCCATACACGTTCAATTGGCTACAGATTTGGTGATCTTGCTGGCTGGAGCAGTTCTTGTTCACCACGAAGCGCAGGATGCGTCGCAACAACCGTGTGTGGACGTGAGTTATCCTGCTGAAAAAGCACATGTCTTCCTGTCGAAGAAACGGCAATAGCATAGGGTCTGCAAACCAGCGGGCACTGTTTTTTTTTTTACCCTGCCGAAACACCAAATGTAGCCACGAGTTGTAACTGATACCACTCCCCTTCCCCTTCCGCCCTCCCTCCCCGTCCCCTGTACACATCATGAAGCTTCGGGTAGGACATTCGTGTCGTGGGCGAATGCAATCTGGAATACGCAGCTCTCCGTGTCTACGCCATACACTTGTAGACCCTTCACTCGCAAACAGACAAAACGTACTCTCATCACTGAAGACAAAAGACACTTTCACAGTAGTCGTGCTCGGCTGTGTTGTGCTGTCAGTGGCAGCCTGACCAGAGGCACACGCGATCTTAATCATGCAGGAAGCAGACAGCTGCCAATGGTCCCTGATGACACAGCAGGCGCTACACGTGCCCAGATTTCATCCCTGGATGTTGTTGTGTCTGCCACCGCTGCTCTCACAATGCGTCGATGGGCAGCAGTCCGCCAATACGTCCATCCAGCTTCCTGCAGGCCCCCATTGCTATCCTTCCAAATGGTTGAAGCTGTTGAACAAGAGTAGGTACTCGGTGGGACATGGTTGTACCCTAGAATGAGTGTTGCAAACTTTGTTCACCTCTAACCTCAGCAGAATTACTGTATACAGAATCAAAACAGAGGGCGGACAGACCGGTGACTAATGAATTACTAAAACCACAACCCATCAATATGCAGATACTGTACTGGTGTCACTGAACATAGTCCTTGGGAGTGTTCTCTTTTTTCCGCCAGTGTACTATTACGCAGCGAGGTTTTGCTGAAATTGACCCTTTGAGTACCCGTGGTTTCTCCCTCAAACCACCACTTGATTAATCTTATTTTGAAGTACTACTGCCTTTAGCATGAAGCCACCAATGCTGTTGCAAGAGAGAGACGTATATTGCAGTGTATGAAGTAGTCCATTGTAGCAGTCGTTAACAACGTTCAAAGTCGGCGCAGAAATTGTGCTACGTCGTAATAAAAAAAATTGACTTCTTTTTTATTGCTCATATTGAAAATTTCAGTACAGGGCTATTACAAATGATTGAAGCGATTTCATAAATTCACTGTAGCTCCATTCATTGACATACGGTCACGACACACTACAGATACGTAGAAAAACTCATAAAGTTTTGTTTGGCTGAAGCCGCACTTCAGGTTTCTGCCGCCAGAGCGCTCGAGAGCGCAGTGAGACTAGAGGTGGGCCAAACGGTTATTCTGGAGTAACCGTTATCACAGTTCCAGTTATTCTTTGATAACCGTTATCGTTAACCGTTATTAATAACTGCCAAGTTATTTTTCGCTAGCGAATACCGATAACTCCGACAGTTAAATAACGACATAGTTGGAATCCATCAGTTTAGTTATCAGTATAACTGCGAGTAGTGTGAAATAGCAGGAATGTCGTATGAATCGTGTCATAACCTTAGCTTATTAACTCCGGGTACATTTTAGTTGATGTTAGAACGATTATTAGTGTTTCATATTATATGTTTGTAGGTTATCGGTCGCTATTAGAAATATTATCTTCGCAGCTGTGACAGAAAGTACGCGGAACTTCGCCAAAGCACTGTTTAAGTAAAATGTTAACAACGTGCGTTTTTAAGTATGAAGTAATATGTAAACTGAGTACTGTAGGTTAAATTCGAAGCTTAATTTCTTGTGCTGCTCACATAATAGAATAAAGTGTACAGCCTTATAATACAACAAAAAATATACATAATGTGACAGATTCGTTTACTCCTGTGCTGTAAAAGCTAGTCCTATTGGGGAAAGTGTGAGTACGCTAATCCAAGTTTTATGTCAGATTTGCAAACTGCTCGATTTCTCCAGCGACAGCATGTTTATAACATATGAAGACATGCAGATCGAAAAGGTTGACAGTTTTACATTTCTGGGACTACAACTCGATAATAAATTCAGTTGGGAAGGGCATACCACATTTTTTCATTCTGTTATTTCATAAGGGAGCATATTCTGTGGGAACTTATCAAACGTAGCAAAAGTTTTTCGCATGTAAAAGCGTGTAATAAAAATCGTTTGTGGTATCAATTCAAGAACATCATGTAGGAACCTGTTCAAGGAACTTTGTATTCTAACCACTGCTTCCTAGTATATTTATTCCTTTATGAAATTTGTTACAAGTATTTCCAACCAATAGCTTAATACACAATATCAGTACTAGAAATGGGAACAGCAATCTACATAAAGACCTAAAATTACTTACCTTGGTCCAAAAGGGGTCCAATATTCAGGAACATGCATTTTCAATAAACTGCCAGCAAGTCAGCAACCATTAAAAACTTGGTTTCAGATAAGGCACGGTTTACAGTGTGTTTGAAAGACTATTTGATACAGAAGTGTCTGATTCCACCCGTCATCAATATGCCGGAAATGGCTATTTTAAGTGTGTCTATGACGTCACTACATACACATGGCAACAAACACGAAGATACTTATAAATAATACAATAACATTTCCCACCAAAAATACAATCAAACCAATGGGACAACTGCGGGAAGTTGGGGGTTTTAGGGTGAGGACAAGCTAGTGAAAAAAACACACCATGATCCCAAAACACAAAATGAAGAACAAAAAGAAAAAAAAATTACAGCATTCTGCTACACCAACAAAAATCTGCAGGAATCGGACACTTCCCTTGAACAATATAGGTCAACTATAGGTGACCATACCAAAACACCAATACCCACAACTAAAAGTACGAAAATTGGAATCAGACATTTCCCTTGACCAATATAGGTCAACCTCAGATGACGATACTAAAACATCAACACACACAACTATGAAAATGGGAATCGGTCATTTCCGGTGACCTATATAGGTCCACCACAGCTACTGATGCCAAAAACCAACACCTACAACTGCGAAAAATAAAACCACAATCCCAAAAGTCCACAAATCAATCATCCCTACATAAATTAAATCACATTCAATACATCATAAATACACAAAACATCACAGCTAGAAAAAAAAAAAATTAATTACCACCAGCAAATTCCGGCACTGCAACCTAGATCGACAGCCCCCCCCCCCCCCCCCACACACACACAAACCAACTCATAAACACCGTGCCGTAATGACATTCACACACCACAACACCTTTACATCGAAGCAGGCGGGTGGAATCATACGCTTCCATTGACCCCTCCTTCTACTCTGTAGATGAATATCGTAACAGAGACTGATAGACCAGCTTAGGTAAAAATTCTGCTATATTTCAGTTCTGACAGCACTTGGTTGCAACAGTCAAGATCGGGTATTCTGTGTACGATAAATTTATTAAAAGTATGTAACTGTGTTTTATTCTGTCAGTGTACCAATTCTGTAAATATTAGCAGTTACTGTGATATATTCACATATTTTGACAATCTCCTGACAAATGATGAGGATAATAATTATTATATTCCACTGTATTATGTTATAATTTCTGACATGTTATTTGTCATTCGCGATTGCCAGCGGCTATTTCCGTAGCAGTACGAAAATATTTGTTCGCTCCAGTTACTATCCTCTCTGGAAATATCACCTGGAACTACGACCTTCAACTGGAGTCACCGAGTCAGGAACGTCTAGACACACAGTTATTCCGTTACCAGCTTCCAGGTTATCTGTGGTGGTAGCCCGATAACTACCAGAGAACTAGAACTACGAGCCAATAACGATAACTGCCAGAGGAGAATACCGGTCTCTGACAGTTATTTCCATAGTCGCTCGAATTCCTAAGTAACTTTCCTTCTACTACCCGTCCAAGCTAAATTAACACATAAGGCGGTGGCTTAAGGGAACGACCGTACTTGTTAATGCCTGTACTGCAGCTCCTATCAGCCACGGCTCGGACATTAACTTTATTTAATTGTTTATGCTAAAAGTAACGAAGGCCCACGAAATAGTACACAGTTCTTATCAACAGATGGCGCGCAGTCTCACAGTTATTCCCATGGTCTATAGAACGCCTTCCAAATGCACAGTACGATCTTCGGTCAACAGATGGCGCGAGGCACTGTTGACACTAAACAGTTATTGAAATAACTGCCAGAATCAGAGGAACGGTTATCGCAGTAACCGTTACTTCTCAGTAACCGGTTATTTCTATCAGTTACGTTATTTTTTGCCACCTCTAAGTGAGACAAAATGGCGACAGGAGCCGAGAAAGCGTATGTCGTGCTTGAAATGCACTCACATCAGTCAGTCATAACAGTGCAACGACACTTCAGGACGAATTTCAACAAAGATCCACCAACTGCTAACTCCATTCGGCGATGGTATGCGCAGTTTAAAGCTTCTAGATGCCTCTGTAAGGGGAAATCAACGGGTCGGCCTGCAGTGAGCGAAGAAACGGGTAAACGCGTGCGGGCAAGTTTCACGCGTAGCCCGCGGAAGTCGACAAGCAGGGAGCTAAACGTACCACAGCCGACGGTTTGGATAATCTTACGGAAAAGGCTAAAGCAGAAGCCTTACCGTTAACAATTGCTACACTTCCATCATGATGTTCGACATTTCTTAAACAGGAGATTGGAAAACAGATGGATCGGTCGTGGTGGAGATCATGATCAGCAATTCATGTCATGGCCCCCACGCTCTCCCGACTTAACCCCAAGCGATTTCTTTCTGTGGGGTTATGTGAAAGATTCAGTGTTTCAACCTCCTCTACCAAGAAACGTGGCAGAACTGCGAGCTCGCATCAACGATGCTTTCGAACTCATTGATGGGGACATGCTGCGCCGAGTGTGGGAGGAACTTGATTATCGGCTTGATGTCTGCCGAATGACTAAAGGGGCACATATCGAACATTTGTGAATGCCTAAAAAAACTTTTTGAGTTTTTGTATGTGTGTGCAAAGCATTGTGAAAATATCTCAAATAATAAAGTTATTGTAGAGCTGTGAAATCGCTTCAATCATTTGTAATAATCCTGTATATCTAAATTTGAGTTTGTACTACTGCCTTTATTGCGGTTTCGAAATGAAACCACTGAAGCGCACAAAAAACTGGTGTAGCCGTGCGTATTGAAATACAGAGCTATGTAAACAGGCAGAACACGGCGCTGCGATCGGTAACGCATATATAAGACAACAAGTGTCTGGCGCAGTTGTTAGATCGGTTACTGCTGCTACAATGGCAGGTTATTAAGATTTAAGTGAGTTTGAACTTGGTGTTATAGTCCACGAAACAGCGATGCGACGCAGCATCTCCGAGGTAGGGATGAAGTGGGGATATTCTCGCACGATCATTTCACGAGTGTATCGTGAATATCAGGAATCCGATAAAACATCTGATATCGACGCGGTCGGAAATAGATCACGTAAGAACGGGACCAACGACGACTGAAGAGAATCGTTGAACGTGGCAGAGGTGCAAGCCTTCCGCAAATTGCTGCAGATTTCAATGCTGGAACATCAACAAGTGTCAGCGTGCGAACCATTCAACGAAACATCATCGATATGGGTTTTCGAAGGCCCACTCCTGTACCCTTGATGACTGCGCGACACAAAGCTTTATTATGCCTCGCTTGGGCTCGTTAGCACCGAGACATTGGACTGCTGATGGCTGGAAATATGTTGCCTGGTCAGATGAGTCTCGTCTCAAATTTATACAGCAGATGGACGTGTACGGGTGTGGAGACGACCCCATGGACCCCGCATTTCAGCTGGGAACTCTTCAAGTAGGTGGAGGCTCTGTAATGGTGTGGAACGTGTGCAGTCGGAGTGATATGGGACCCCTAATACGTCCAGATACGACTCTGGCAGGTGACACGTACGTAAGCATCCTGTCTGATCACCTGCATCCATTCATGTCCATTGTGCATTCCGACAGACTTGGGCATTCCAGTAGGACGATGCGACACCCCACATGTCCTGAATTGCTACTGAGTGGCTCCAGGAACACTCTGCTGAGTTTAAAGACTTCCGCTGGCCAGACATGAACAACACTGAGCTATCTGGGGTGCCTTGCAATGTGCTTTTCAGAATTCCAAACTCTCATACTCTTACGGATTTATGGACAGCTCTGCAGGATTAATGGGGTTAATTCTCTCCAGCACTACTTTAGACATTAGCCGAGAGCATGCTACCTCGTGTTGCGGGACTTCTGTGCGCTCGCGAGGGCCCTACACGACATTAGGCAGGTGTACCAGTTTCTTTGGCTCTTCAGTGTAGTTTTGATACAAAATGCCACAGCATTTGTCCCTAATATGTTCCGAAACGCCTATCATAACGGGATATTTCGCTGCTCATACCTCGGGTTTTATTGGTGATAAAAAGGGGCGTCACGTGCTTTGGATAATCCTTGGGCTAAGGACCATTTGTATAACCAACATAAGGATCGTCTTAGAGTAGTAGTAGTAGTAGAAGGGTTTTGGGGGCGCACGACAGCAAGGTCTTCAGCGCCCGTTCAGTATCATAGTCAGACGGGTGTCAAGAAAAAAAAAAACTCAGAACGTTTACATCAAACGGAACATAAAACACAAGGAACAATCAGAAAAAATATGTGCTCACCCACACCGAAACGTGGGATTAAGCAGGGCGTCAGCAGTAAAACATGGACAACACAGGAAGAAAAAGGTAGAGGGAGCTAAAACAATGGAGCAGATGGAAGTGGTTGGCTGACCGCAAGGAAAAAAGGGAGGAGTCAGCCACTCTGCAATACACTAAAACCGCCAGCCTAAAAGTTTAGGCCAGAGTCCAGACACATCACAAAACTTAAAAACCCTAGACACACACGTCTCATCGTTAGCTAAAACTTATGGCAGATCCCCATCAACTTGTGCTTCTGCCCTTGCATCACGGTATAAAACGCAGTCTGTTAAAATGTGCCGGACAGAGATGTGCACACCACAAGCATCACAAAACGGAGGATCCTCCCGCCGTGTCAGAGGACAGTGCCCGATCCGAAGACGTGTGAGCGCCACCTCTTCCCGCCTGAGCTGCCGGCAGGAGGAACGCCACGGCCGAGTGGTCGACTTTACCGACCGCAGTTTATTGGCCGTCACCGCCAGCCATTCGTCCTCCCACAACTCCATGCACTTCCTGTGGAGTGCAGCGATGACTGACTGCAAGGGGATAGGACACTGGACCACATCCTGCTCTCTGCAGGCCTCCTTGGCAGCCCGATCAGCCTGTTCATTGCCCCAAATGCCGACATGACCAGGCACCCAGCAGAAGGATACCTCTTTACCCCGCCGTTGGAGCAAGTACAGATCGTCTTAGAGCCACTAGCCGACAGTAAAGGGTCAGAATATGTATGCTGCACACTTCCTCCTGCTTAGACAATTGAAGCAAATCTGTTGGTTCTTTTTACATTTGATGTGAAATAGGGTGCGCTTGGTGGAACTTATGAAGGCCCCATTCGTTCAAGGTCAGTTCCTCGGAAAACCACAAAATAGGGCTTTTTTACTATATTTTAGCCATCACTAGATGACCGAAAACCAGCCTAAGACTCCAAGATGGCTATGCACAGAAAATGGCTGCAATTTTTAGCCGGCCGCGGTGGTCTAGTGGTTCTGGCGCTGCAGTCCGGAACCGCGGGACTGCTACGGTCGCAGGTTCGAATCCTGCCTCGGGCATGGGTGTATGTGATGTCCTTAGGTTAGTTAGGTTTCAGTAGTTCTAAGTTCTAGGGGATTTAAGACCTAAGATGTTGAGTCCCATAGTGCTCAGAGCCATTTGAACCATTTTTTGCAATTTTTAAAATTAATTCCCGAGATCCCTATCTCGAACAATCTTGAAAATTTTCTTGATATCCTTATCTGTTTTCAAGATACATAGGTTCAAAGTTACCCTAGTTCTAGACGTAAACGTAGTTTATAAAGTGACGTAGCACGGAGAAATATGCTGTAAAATGTCTCCCATACTATAGATCTGAAGCATATGCAAAATTTTCTGCAAGTAAAATTCTGTCTGAGGTGTAAAATTAGTTTTGCGTTATTTCAGTTTCACATAAGTAAACTACCTAATTTTACTGACCAATAATTTTTTTTCGTAGGAGTCACATCGCCTGCTACAACAGGAAAAAGAAGGGAACCTGCAAAAAAATGGTGCTATCGAAACATAAAAATGGGAATGTGTTCCTGTTGTGTAAAAGACTGACTGAAAAGTAGGGGTACCAGCTGCCTCATTCTACCTTCCTCAGCTCCTTTTAAAAAAAATTCCTAGAAATTGTGGCATGCGAACATTTTCACATTAATTTGTGCTGAGAGAAGAGAAAACAGTGGCAGCAACAAAGTGATGGAAAAATAATAAACACTGTAAAACTGTAGACAGTGGTTGTGTGTAGAAAGAGCGAAGAAGACGGTGGGAGTGTGATAGACTAAGAGTGGCCCAATGGCAGAGGAACGTAGCTGACAGTGACAGAACAGTGCTAGGACAATAGTGAAGGAGACAGTGCCAGGGGGTAAGGAATAAAGAGAAAGAGAAAGTGAAGGTGGGTGATAGCCAGCGGTAATGAGAGACAGAGGGTATCATAATGACAATAAGGAGAGAAGAGACAGCAGCAGTGGGAAAAAATGAATCAAATAGTAGCGGTAACAGAGAAGAAGAGGGAGACAGAAGGAACGAGACTGTGGCTGTGGCACAGGAGACAGTGGCAGAGAGACGCAAAGAGATAATGACAACTAGCTGGGATGAATGAGTGAGTGAGAAATGGCAACTGGACATGGATGAGTATGAGCGACTTGGATCGATGGACTAGTTGGTGTGAGTGAGTTACAGTTGGGGGAGCTTGTGGAAGTTTTAGGTTAGCTGCACGTTAAAAAATCGCTAATATGTTCTCATGCTCAAATTTTTAAAGGTGCTGAGGAAGGTAGGGAGGCAGCTGTCTTTGAAATATGCATGTAAATATTCGCATTTTTTGTGATCCGATAGGAGCATTTATCCGCTGGCAAAATTTTGGGCCCATTTTTGCTTGTTATTTAGCGCTATAATTTGTTCAGGCTTCATGAATTCATAATAATATCGAGATATTGAACTGTGTCCAGGAAACATTCGGAATTTCTTTCAGATACGAGGGTTGTACAGAAAGTAAGATCCGATCGGTCATGAAATGGAAACCACTGGGAAAATCTGGTAAAGCTGTGCACAGATGTGATGATGATGATGTTTGGTTTGTGGGGCGCACAACTGCGTGGTTATCAACGCACATACAATTATCCAATCTCTGCTCAGTCCAATTTCGCCACTTTCCTGGATGATGATGAAATGATGAGGACAACACAAACACCCAGTCATCTCGAGGCAGGTGAAAATCCCTGACCCCGCCGGGAATCGAACCCGGGACCCCGTGCTCGGGAAGCGAGAACGCTACCGCGAGACCACGAGCGGCGGACGGTGCACAGATGTGTTGGGCAGTGTCTCTAGTATGCCCGTCCATCATGTCGCGTCGCTCTTTTCAGTTTTGAGTGAACAGTGAGCACGTAAAGATGTGTAGGGAATACCATCTCCCGCCAAGTATGAGGGTCTGGTTAGAGATTTCGCCTGTGTCATGCAACCCACATAACACAACTGTCGAGCACTTCTTTCTTCATGCCAATTCTCGGCCGCACACTGCAGGGGCCATGAAGACGCTCCTGCAGCGTTTCCCATGAGAAATGTTTGATCACTCACAATACAGTCCGTAATTGGCTCCCCCTGAGTCTCATCTCTGCCCACAAGAACCGCTGGCTATGAAGACAAAATTTTTCCACAGACAACGAGCTGCAGACCAGTGCAGATAACTGGCCGAAAGCACAGGCGGCTGCTTTCTATGACAAGGATATTGGAAAGTTCATACAACACTACGACAAAACTCGAAGTTGGAGCGGCGACTACGTAGAGAAGTAGGTGCAAGGTGTACCTAACTGTTCCAAATAAAACGTTTCTGGTTTTCACTGTGGTTTCTATTTCGCGATTGATTGGAACTTACTTTCTGGACAACCCTCGTATATCTCATGAAAACTGTATGTCCTAGTAGTCCCAAAGTGAAATCACCTCCTTAAAACAGTTGCTTGTTTACTTTTCATCAATTTGTTGTTGTTGTTTGTTGCTTACTGTGATAATAAAGATTAATTTAGCGAAAAAAACTAATAACTTTTTTCATACTGTTGGGATAAAGGATTAAAGGATAGCGGAAGGAAAGAATCGCAAAATACGTCCAAATATTAAGAAACTTTTCCGCAACTTACAAAATAGTTATGCATAAGAAACGTTACCGTTTCGCAGAGTGCTTAGGAATACAGTTTATTTCCAGAAAGTTGCAGCAACGAGTTTCGAATAATAGAGCTCTGTACATAAGGACTGGATTCTGGTGGTTTTCTGAGAACAGTTTTATAGTGATAGTGCTTAGTTCTGTGGCTGATAGGCAATGAACATGGAGTTTGCAGCGTAGACATTAACAACTACACCGCCCATACTGCGACAGGATACAACATCCAGCACGCCCTGCAATCATGAGTATGTAATGTATTTGTCTGCGTGGCAGTTTTCCCCAGCAACTGTTCTATTTGTCCTGTTTTAAGTTTACTGTGAGTTAACAGTGTTTTCCATTAGGCGCATTTCGCTTTTATTTACAAACCATTTTGAGTGGTTATTCTGAATGTGTGGTGTGTATTGTATGTTTGTATGACGGGTGTTCAGTAACTAATGCAACACATTTTTTTCTGAAAGGAGATTAGTTTTATTCAGGTTTCTAAAATACCTTATAATTCCCCACTCTTTTGACTACAAAGTCCTGTTTATCAATATTATCTCCGCTCTCAATGCGGAGGCCTTACCGAACCTTACTGGGAGACCCTGGATGCCCGCATGGTACCACACTAGTGGTCTACGTCGGAGCCAACGTCTTGCTGCTGCGATAACCTCCCCATCGTCCATGTACTACTTTCCGTGGAGTGCATTCTTCATTGGATCAAACAGATGGAAGTCGGAAGGTGCGAAATCCCGGGTGTAGTGTGGACGAGAAAGAAGAATTCAGTAGTATTATATACTACTGGCAATTAAAATTGCTACACCAAGAAGAAATACAGATGATAAACGGGTATTCATTGGACAAATATATTATACTATAATTGACAGGTGATTACATTTTCAATCAATTTGGGTGCATAGATCCTGAGAAATCAGTACCCACAACAACCACCTCTGGCCGTAATAACAGCCTTGATACGCGTGAGCATTGAGTCAAACAGAGATTGGATGGCGTGAACAGGTACAGCTGCCCATGCAGCTTCAACACGATACCACAGTTCATCAAGAGTAATGACTGGCGTATTGTGACGAGCCAGTTGCTCGGCCACCATTGACCAGACGTTTTCAATTGGTGAGAGATCTGGAGAATGTGCTGGCCAGGGCAGCAGTCGAACATTTTCTGCATCCAGAAAGGCCCGTACAGGACCTGCAACATGCGGTCGTGCATTCTCCTGCCGAAATGTAGGGTTTTGCAGGGATCGAATGGAGGGTAGAGCCACGGGTCGTAACACATCTCAAATGTAACGTGCACTGCTCAAAGTGCCGTCAATGCGAACAAGAGGTGACCGAGACGTGTAACCAATGGCACCCCTTACCATCACGCCGGGTGATACGCCAGTATGGCGATGACGAATACCCGCTTCCAATGTGCGTTCACCGCGATGTCGCCAAACACGGATGCGACCATCATAATGCTGTAAACAGAACCTGAATTCATCCGAAAAAATGACGTTTTACCATTTGTGAACCCAGGTTCGTCGTTGAGTACGCCATCGCAGGCGCTCCCGTCTGTGATGCAGCGTCAAGGGTAACCGCAGCCACGGTCTCCGGGCTGATATCCATTCTGCTACAAACGTCGTCGAACTGTTCGTGCAGATGGTGGTTGTCTTGCAAACGTCCCCATATGTTGACTCAGGGATCGAGATATGGTTGCACGATCCGTTACAGCCGTACGGGTAAGATGCCTGTCATCTCGACTGCTAGTGATACGAGGCCGTTGGGATCCAGCACGGCGTTCCGTATTACCCTCCTGAACCCACCGATTCCATATTCTGCTAACAGTCATTGGATCACGACCAACGCGAGCAGCAATTTCGCGATACGATAAACCGCAATCGCGATAGGCTACAATCCGACCTTAATCAAAGTCGGAAACGTGATGGTACGCATTCCTCCTCCTTACACGAGGCATCACAATAATGTTTCACCAGACAACGCCGGTCAACTGCCGTTTGTGTATGAGAAATCGTTTGGAAACTTTCCTCGTGCCAGCACGTTGTAGGTGTCGCCACCGGCGCCAATCTTGTGTGAATGCTCTTAAAAACTAATCATTTGCATATCACAGCATCTTCTTTCTGTCGGTTAAATTTCGCGTCTGTAGCTTGTCATGTTCGTGGTGTAGCAATTTTAATGACCAGTAGTGTATATTAATATCAGTAATTTTTCATTACGTGTGTAAACAAAAAGTAACAACTTCTTCGTTTCAAATAAAGTTGCTGCCGTGAAATAGAGTTTTAGCGGAAGGACTATAATTATTTATAATTCTCTCATTAATCCGCATGAGATTTTGAATTACGGCTGTCTAACACGTACTTACAGCGTTTTGACGCAGCCGCTCTCGTTTACGTCTTTGATTAACACCACTGCCTGATGAGGGGCGGCACCCGCTCATTGAAAGTAATGACCGAGTAGCGGGCAGATATTTCAGGCCAATGGCTCAGCGTAGGCTGCCGTTAAGGGGCCTCCAATCACTAACCAGTCAGTCTGGATTGCGGAGTTTTTTCGTCAGGAAAACCGTCTGGAACCTTGCAGACACGACATCGCTGGTCATCACGATTCAGTTCGAAGCGGTAACCATCACCAAAGACAATTCTACTCCAGTCAGTGAAATTCCAGGCTGGAGGTATGTCTGGAGACAGCAGTGGGGTACCGAGCTGATTGTCGCCCGCCATGTTGCCCAACAGTCTGGAGTGATGGTCTGGGGTTGCCATTTCATTTCATAGCAGGACACCCTTAGTTGTGATGATGATGTTTGGTTTGTAGGGCTCTCAACTGCACAGTCATCAGCGCCCGTACAAAGTCACAATGTTTACACAGTCCAATTTTTACACAATCCAGTCTAGCCACTGTCACGAATGATGATGATGATGAAATAATGAGGGTAACACAAACACCCAGTCCCCAGGCAGAGGAAATCCCCAACCCGGCCGGGAATCGAACCCGGGACCCTGTGATCCAGAGGCAGCAACGCTAGCCTCTAGACCACGAGCTGCGGTCTCCTTCGGCTGTCATTCGCGGCATCCATATAGCACCGTATAGCACCCTGGAACGTCAACGATATTCTATGCCCCGTTTTGTGGCGGTTCATCGCAAGCAATATGAGGTCCCCCCCCTCTCCCCCCCCCCAGGAAAAGAACACATGGAGTGTTACCGCATTTCTTTGAGTATGCCAAACCAGCAGGATCGCCGGATCCCTCCCTATTCGAGAACGTCCGGAGTGTTAAGGGCACGGCCTTCCAGCCATATAGGTATTTTGACCATGTAACGCACCAATTGTATAGAATTTGCCACGATACTCCTCAGGAGGACATCCACCAACATTACGTTTCGATGTAAAGCATAATAAATGCTTTCATAAGGCCAGAAGCGGACCAACCCATTATTGACTTCCTCAATTTGTGAAGCTCTTTCTCTTGAATAAATCATCCAAGTTTTCTGAAAGTGCAGTCATTAGTTTGTCTGTACATCTACATCGATCCCATTCTCGTAATTCCTTCGTGGTGCGCTATTTTTTGTTTTTTGTTTTTTTTTTTGTTTTTTGAGGCGAACTTTGTCTCGCTGACGCCTGCCCTTCCTATCTAACAAAATAATGAAAAGCAAAAAATTTATCACTCTCTACATTTTTCGCTGGTCATGCGGTAAAAATTGAGCATCAGGTATGACGTTTTGATTTATTACTTTCTTATCAATAAACCTGTTCCCAACATATTTTGCAGACGGTATCCAAAAATATCACTGTATCACTGAATGTACACTGTGTGATCAAAAGTATCCGGACACCCCCAAAACATACGTTTTTCATATCAGGCGCATCGTGCTGCCACCTACTGCCAGGTATCCCATATCAGCGACCTCAATAGTCATTAGACATCGTTAGAATGGGGCGCTCCGCGGAAGTCACGGACTTCGAACGTGGTCAGGTGACTGGGAGTCACTTGTGTCACACGTCTGTACGCGAGATTTCCACACTCCTAAACATCCCTAGGTCCACTGTTTCCGATGTGATAGTGAATTGGAAACTTGAATGGACATGTACACAAAAACGTACGGGCCGACCTCGCCTGTTGACTGACAGAGACTGCCGACAGTTGAAGAGGGTCGTAAAGTTTAATAGGCAGATACCTATCCAGACCATGACATAGGAATTCTAAACTGAATCAGGATCCACTGCAAGTACCATGACAGTTAAGCGGGAGGTGAGAAAACTTGGATTTCATGGTCCAGCGTCACACATCACGACGGTAAATGCCAAACGACGCCTCTCTTCGTGCAAGCAGCGTAAACATTGGACGATTGAACAGTGGAAAAACGTTGTGTGGAGCGACGAGTAACGGTACACAACGTGGCGACCCGATGGCAGAGTGTGGGTATGGCGAATGACCGATGAACGTCATGTGCCACTGTGCGTAGTGTCAACAGTAAAATTCGGTCGTCGGTGGTGTTATGGTGTGGTCATGTTTTTGATTGAGGGGACTTGCACCCCTTATTGTTTTTCGTGGCACTATCACAGCACAGGTCGACATTGATGTTTCAAGCACCTTTTTGCTTCACACTGTTGAAGAGCAATTCGGGGATGGCGATAGCAGCTTTCAACACGATCGAGCACCTGTTCATAATACACTGGCTGTGGTGGAGTGGTTACGCGACAATAACATCCCTGTAATGGACTGACTTGCACAGAGTCCTGACGTGAATCCTATAGAGCACCTCTGCGATGTTTTGGAACGCCGACCTCGCTCCAGGCCTCACCGACCGACATCGATAGCTCTCCTCAGTGCAGCACTCTGTGGAGAATGGGCTGCCATTCCCCAAGAAACCTTCCAGCACCTGATTGAAAGTATGCCTGCGAGAGTGGAAGCTGTCATCAAGGCTAAGAGTGGTCCAACACCATACTGAATTCTAGCTTTACCGATGGAGGGCGCCACGAACTTGTAAGTCATTTTCAGCCCTGTGTCCGGATACTTTTGATCACATAGTGTACCTACAAAGTTATATTTTTGTAGGACAGTTCCCTTAGTTAAACCAGGGGCGGGCAGGAATTCTGCACGTGTGCGGTGCACATGCACGTGTGCAGTTAACAGGTGTTCTGCGTGCACACAGGGGCAAGCTGGCCACCCGCTTCTCACCCCTCCATACCGTCTCTCCGCTCCTTCCCCTGTAATGCGTTTTGTTTCCTGGCCTGCTTTATTAAATGAAGGAATAAGAATAGTAGGAGTGTTTGAAAGTAATCATAGTTTGAAACAGTACCTATTACCTACGATACGTTTTGTTTAATTATCACAGATGGAGTTTACAATACGTTTAATGTCTGGAACGAAATATCTACATACAGACAAACGCAAACAGTTACGTAAATTTTCATTACTGATGTTTGCTCTTAATCGAGACTTATTAATTTTCATAACAGAAAAAATTCTCTCACAAAAGTATGTCGAGCCCAACATTGACTATCTTCATGGCTTCACGATGGAGACGAGGAAACTCTTGCTGTGGAAGGTCGTGATAAAGATCTATTACACGTCTTGCCAAAAGGAACTTGTCTCTCAGACGAGAATTACACTGTAGATCTATTAATTCCATTTTCAAACTGAGATGAATATCATCTACAGAAACCAGATTCTCTCGAGAACTATTCAAAACCTTGGGATAAGTAAGATATATCCCCAAATCGCTTGAGAAATTCCTCTTTTATTGCACTAAGAACGGCAACATACTGAAATTTATTATAATGGCGCTCAATATTAAACTTCCGCTCACCAGTGAGAATACTGTCACATATTATACATTTCCAATTTTCGCGTTTTTCCACAGAGAACAAATGATTCTCCCATTCCTATTTAAAAGATAGCAAATCTCCAATTCTCCGTTTCCTTGATTCACTCTGCATTTTCCGGTTATTGAAATACAACGTTCACTACGTAGTGGTCGCTTCGCTTCAACGTCCGCAGCTTAGCCTGGTACTACACTGCCGCAACCTGCCGGCTGTCACCACAGTCCCATTCGACGATTGCACGCGAGCAGCACACGTGCAGCGCTGTGTGCTCATGAGCCGCGTGCAACGTTTGCCCGCCCCTGAGTTAAACGTTAATACTACACTGGATATACACTCCTGGAAATTGAAATAAGAACACCGTGAATTCATTGTCCCAGGAAGGGGAAACTTTATTGACACATTCCTGGGGTCAGACACATCACATGATCACAATGACAGAACCACAGGCACATAGACACAGGCAACAGACCATGCACAATGTCGGCACTAGTACAGTGTATATCCACCTTTCGCAGCAATGCAGGCTGCTATTCTCCCATGGAGACGATCGTAGAGATGCTGGATGTAGTCCTGTGGAACGGCTTGCCATGCCATTTCCACCTGGCGCCTCAGTTGGACCAGCGTTCGTGCTGGACGTGCAGACCGCGTGAGACGACGCTTCATCCAGTCCCAAACATGCTCAATGGGGGACAGATCCGGAGATCTTGCTGGCCAGGGTAGTTGACTTACACCTTCTAGAGCACGTTGGGTGGCACGGGATACATGCGGACGTGCATTGTCCTGTTGGAACAGCAAGTTCCCTTGCCGGTCTAGGAATGGTAGAACGATGGGTTCGATGACGGTTTGGATGTACCGTGCACTATTCAGTGTCCCCTCGACGATCACCAGTGGTGTACGGCCAGTGTAGGAGATCGCTCCCCACACCATGATGCCGGGTGTTGGCCCTGTGTGCCTCGGTCGTATGCAGTCCTGATTGTGGCGCTCACCTGCACGGCGCCAAACACGCATACGACCATCATTGGCACCAAGGCAGAAGCGACTCTCATCGCTGAAGACGACACGTCTCCATTCGTCCCTCCATTCACGCCTGTCGCGACACCACTGGAGGCGGGCTGCACGATGTTGGGGCGTGAGCGGAAGACGGCCTAACGGTGTGCGGGACCGTAGCCCAGCTTCATGGAGACGGTTGCGAATGGTCCTCGCCGATACCCCAGGAGCAACAGTGTCCCTAATTTGCTGGGAAGTGGCGGTGCGGTCCCCTACGGCACTGCGTAGGATCCTACGGTCTTGGCGTGCATCCGTGCGTCGCTGCGGTCCGGTGCCAGGTCTACGGGCACGTGCACCTTCCGCCGACCACTGGCGACAACATCGATGTACTGTGGAGACCTCACGCCCCACGTGTTGAGCAATTCGGCGGTACGTCCACCCGGCCTCCCGCATGCCCACTATACGCCCTCGCTCAAAGTCCGTCAACTGCACATACGGTTCACGTCCACGCTGTCGCGGCATGCTACCAGTGTTAAAGACTGCGATGGAGCTCCGTATGCCACGGCAAACTGGCTGACACTGACGGCGGCGGTGCACAAATGCTGCGCAGCTAGCGCCATTCGACGGCCAACACCGCGGTTCCTGGTGTGTCCGCTGTGCCGTGCGTGTGATCATTGCTTGTGCAGCCCTCTCGCAGTGTCCGGAGCAAGTATGGTGGGTCTGACACACCGGTGTCAATGTGTTCTTTTTTCCATTTCCAGGAGTGTAAAATCTACTAAATCTCAATTTACGAGGTAGTTAGTAAGCCAAAACTGATTATTTTGGGACACACCTCAAGGTACATGAACTGGAGTGATGTACACAGTGCTCATTACACCAGACGAGTGTAGCCCCAAATGTTTGCGTGGTAGAGTAATTACGGTGTACGCCTATGTGGAGACAGTGTTTGCGTAGCAATCGCCGACATAGTGTAACTAATGTGGAATAAGGGGAACCAGCCCGCATACGCCGAGGCAGATGGAAAACCGCCTTATGGTAGAAACCATCCACAGGCTGGCCGGCACACCAGACATCCGACACTAAGCTGCCGCGATGATTCGTACTCGGAACCGGCACGCTTTCCTGCTCGGGAAGCAACGCGTTAGATCGCGCGGCTAGCCGGGCGTGCGGCATCTGCCGTACTCGCGATTAAATTTTCGTGTTCGCTCCGTTTCATATCACCCCTTACCAACACCGACTCAAAGGAAGGCCTCGGCGCTCGTCGGTGACGTCACGTCAGCTAGGCACGGCGAACGCCAGGTCTGTTGCAGGCAGAAACGCCTGGGCGTGCTTATCACTATAAATTTCTTATTTTTGGACAAAATGTTTGGTATTGTTTTGGATTCTGCAGTTTTATTTAGATGAAAGATTTTCTTACTACCGTAAAGCTACAAATGAAGATCATAGTTCTGTATTCTGTCGAAACAAACGTAGATCAATATGAGAAGATGCTTTGCCCCATTGCAAGCTTCGGAAATTTTACATTCAAGTAACTATATTTAGTTCATCCATTTTGCTGTCGAAACTTACCCCAACCCCGTTACAATTAACTCGTTTCTTTTATTTATTTATTTATTTATTTTCGTTTGACATCGTCACTGGGAATGTGAACTAATTTACATGTGTAAATGTCCAACTGCTGCCAGTCATTAGATTACAGTCGTTTTCAACGAAAGGAATACTAAACAGGAAACAAAATAGCTTCGTACATCGAAAATACTGCTGAGCTTAAACTTTTTTAAACATGCACATTAGAAAAGATAAATATTCCCCTCTTACAACTGAAAGGAGAAACTTTATAAGATAAAAGAATTTTATTTGATAAAACAAGTATCTCTCTTTTGCCTCTTCTTCTGTCCCCCAATCCCTCCCCCAACGTGTACGATCGCAAGATATTTCATTAACATTCAGTGCTCCTCACCCCACAGTCAACCAAGATACCTAAAGAAGAGCACCAATATGTTCACAGTTTCTTGTAAAAGCAACCCAGTACAAACGTAACTTCCTCAGATTTACAAATAAGGTAAAGAAGCACGAATTCTGTTGCTGCTGGACCATGAAGTTGTTTTTGTATATCAATCCTTAAAGCAGGTGGAAATTTAAGTTCAGGAGTACATTATTTGTCAAGAAGTGTAATGAATTGGACAATTAATTGATTGCAGAAATCTCTCAGAACAATGTGTGAGGTCAAGTACCGCCAATAGTTTCACAATTTCTTGTGTCAGAGAGGGAGACACCACCGTTATGAGTATGCCTGCAACAGACATGGCGTTCGCCGTGCCTAGCTGACCTGACGTCACGAACAAGCGCCGAGGCCGTCCTTTCAGTCGGTGTTTCCCGTACGCGTGCTCTTAGGTATTATACGGAAGTCGCTGCTTCCAGTGATCGGTCCGCAGTTGTATAATCATACAATAATGGGGCATTCTGTCTATGTATTCGCAATACGTTACATTTGTTTATGTTGAGGGTCAGTATCCACTCCCAGTACTAAGCGTCGATGCTCTCCGGGACTTCTTGAATTCCGCTACAATCTTCTATCGTCGCGAGTTCTCTCTACAAAACAACGACATTGGCGAAGAGCGCCATGCAGCTTCTGACGTTATCTGCTCGGCCATTTATACAGGGTGTAAAGGGTACATCTACATCTACATGGATACTGCGCAAATCACATTTAAGAGCCTGGTGGAGGGTACATCGAACCGCCTTCACAATTCTCTCTTATTCCAATCTCGTGTAGCGCGCAGGAAGAACGAACAGCTATAATTTTCCTTACGAGCTTTGAATGATTTCCAGCCCAAATCCTGTTTCATTGCTGTGACACTCTCTGCCATATTTCGCGATAACTTTTTCGACGTATTCCGTCAGTCCTATCTGGTAAGGATCCCACACCGCGCAGCAGTATTCTAGAAGAGGACGGACAAGCGTAGTATAGCAGGCTCCTTAGTAGATCTGTTACATTTTCTAAGTGTCCTGCCAATAAAACGCAGTCTTTGGTTAGCCTGCCCCACGACATTTTTGCTACGTGTTCCTTCCAATCCATTCATGTCCATTGTGCATTCCGACGGACTTGGGCAATTCCAGTAGGACAATGCTACACCCCACACGCCCAGAATTGCTACAGAGTGGCTCCACGAACACTCTTCCGAGTTTAAACACTTCCGCTGGCCACCAAACTCCCCAGACATGACATTACTGAGCATATCTGGGATGCCTTGCAACGTGCTCTTTAGAAGAGATCTCCACCCCTCGTATTGTTACGGATTTATGGACATCTCTGCAGCATTCCTGGTGTCAGTTCCCTCTAGCACTACTTCAGACATTCTTGATGCAATAATTTACCAACAGCCATATGTATTGTAGAAATGTATTTTATTTTATGAACTTAAATGTGAAACCAGTTTCGGCATTACATTGATGCCGTCTTCGGGCCACACTGGTCATATTCGTAAAATCGCTATACACGGATGGAGCTTGGTGGCCCCCAAGAGCTGTTGCAGGACGATTTGATTCACGGATCCAGTTCTATGGCTCCTTACTACGACGAGTGGGCCTGAAGATGGCATCAATGTAAAGCCGAAACTCGTAGCACATAGAAGTTCATAAAATAAATTTCTACAATACATACAGCTGTTGGTAAATTATTGCATCAAGAAATTCAATCCAGCCGTCGTCCAACCATCCATAATGGATCAACGAAGACTTCAGACGTTAGTCGAGTCCATGACACGTCGTGTTGCGGCACTTCTGCGTGCTAGTGGGGTCACCACAAGATATTAGGCAGGTGTGCGCGTTTCTTTGCAGCCGGCCGGAGTGGCCGAACGGTTAAAGGCGCTACAGTCTGGAACCGCACGACCGCTACGGTCGCAGGTTCGAATCCTGCCTCGGGCATGGATGTGTGTGATGTCCTTAGGTTAGTTAGGTTTAAGTAGTTCTAAGTTCTAGGGGACTTATAACCACAGCAGTTGAGTCCCATAGTGCTCAGAGCCATTTGAACCATTTCGTTTATATGGCTCTTCAGTGTGTTGTGAAGTAAAAGACCTCACAAGAGCCTACATCTACCTCTACATTTACATCCATACTCCGTAAGCCACCTGACGGTGTGTGGCGGAGGGTACCTTGAGTACCTCTATCGGTTCTCCCTTCTATTCCAGTCTCGTATTGTTCGTGGAAAAGAAGGATTGTCGGTATGCCTCTGTGTGGGGTCTAATCTCTCTGATTTTATCCTCATGGCCTCTTCGCGAGATATACGTAGGAGGGAGCAATATACTGTTTGACTCCTCGGTGAAGGTATGTTCTCGAAACTTCAACAAAAGCCCGTACCGAGTTACTAAGCGTCTCTCCGGCGGAGTCTTGCACTGGAGTTTATCTATCGTCTCCGTAACGCTTTCGCTACTGCTAAATGATCCTGTAACGAAGCGCGCTGCTCTCCGTTGGATCTTCTCTATCTCTTCTATCAACCGTATCAGGTACGGGTCCCACACTGCTGAGCAGTATTCAAGCAGTGGGCGAACAAGCGTACTGTAACCTACTTCCTTTGTTTTCGGATTGCATTTCCGTAGGATTCTTCCAATGAATCTCAGTCTGGCATCTGCTTTACCGACGATCAACTTTATAAGATCATTCCATTTTAAATCACTCCTAATGCGTACTCCCAGATAATTTATGGAATTATCAGCTTCCAGTTGGTGACCTGCTATATTGTAGCTAAATGATATGGGATCTTTCTTTCTATGTATTCGCAGCACATTACGCTTGTCTACATTGAGATTCAATTGCCATTCCCTGCACCATGCGTCAATTCGCTGCAGATCCTCCTGCGTTTCAGTACAATTTTCCACTGTTACAACCTCTCGATATACCACAGCATCATCCGCAGAAAGCCTCAGTGAACTTCCGATGTTATCCACAAGGTCATTTATGTATATTGTGAATAGCAACGGTCCTACGAGACTCCCCTGCGGCACACCTGAAATCACTCTTACTTCGGAAGACTTGTCTCAATTGAGAATGACATGCTGCGTTCTGTTATCTAGGAACTCTTCAATCCAATCACACAATTGGTCTGATAGTCCATATGCTCTTACTTTGTTCATTAAACGACTGTGGGGAACTGTATCGAACGCCCTGGCCCTCTGAGTGTCGTGGACGGCCGGCCGCGGTGTCCGAGCGGTTCTAGGCGCTGCAGTCCGGATCCGCGGGACTGCTACAGTCGCAGGTTCGAATCCTGCCTCGGGCATGGATGTGTGTGATGTCCTTAGGTTAGTTAGGTTTAAGTAGTTCTAAGTTCTAGGGGACTGATGACCACAGATGTTAAGTCCCATAGTGCTCAGAGCCATTAGAACCATTAGTCTCGTGGACGAATAGCACGAGCTGGGTTTCACACGATCGTCTTTTTCGAAACCCATGCTGATTCCTATAGAGTAGATTTCTAGTTTCCAGAAAAGTCATTATACTCGAATATAATACGTGTCCCCCCCCCATGAACCATGGACCTTGCCGTTGGTGGGGAGGCTTGCGTGCCTCAACGATACAGATAGCTGTACCGTAGGTACAACCACAACGGAGGGGTATCTGTTGAGAGGCCAGACAAACATGTGGTTCCTGAAGAGGGGCAGCAGCCTTTTCATTAGTTGCAGGGGCAACAGTCTGGATGATTGACTGATCTGGCTTGTAACACTAACCAAAACGGCCTTGCTGTGCTGGTACTGCGAACGGCTGATAGCAAGGGGAAACTACGGCCGTAATTTTTCTCGAGGGCATGCAGCTTTACTGTATGATTAAATCAGAGACAGCAAAGGACTTGGAAGAGCAGTTGAAAGGAATGGATAGTGTCTTGAAAGGAGGATATAAGATGAACATCAACAAAAGCAAAACGAGGATAATGGAATGTAGCCGAATTAAGTCGGGTGATGCTGAGGGAATTAGATTAGGAAATTAGACACTTAAGGTAGTAAAGGTGTTTTACTATTTGGGGAGCAAAATGATGGTCGAAGTAGAGACGATATAAAATGTAGACTGGCAATGGCAAGGAAAGCGTTTCTGAAGAAGAGAAATTTGTTTACATCGACTATAGATTTAAGTCAGGAAGTCGTTTGTGAAAATATTTGTATGTAGTGTAGCCATGTATGGAAGTGAAACGTGGACGATAAATAATTTAGAGAAAAGAGAATAGAAGCTTTCGAAATGTGTTGCTACAGAAGAATGCTGAAGATTAGATGGGTAGATTACATAACTAATGAGGAAGTATTGAACAGAATTGGGGAGAAGAGGAGTTTGTGGCACAACCTGACTAGAAGAAGGGATCGGTTGGTAGGACATGCTCTGAGACATCGAGGGATCACCAATTTAGTACTGGAGGGCAGCGTGGAGGGTAAAAATCGTAGAGGGAGACCAAGAGATGAATGCACCAAGCAAATACAGAAGTATGTAGGCTGCAGTAGGTACTGGGAGATGAAGAAGCTTGCGCAGGATAGAGTAGCATGGAGAGCTGCATCAAACCAGTCTCAGGACTGAAGACCACAACAACAACAACGGCTGTTGGTAAATTATTGCATCAAGAAGTTCATGCCAGCCGTCGTCCCACGATCCATAACGGATCAACGAAGACTTCAGACATTAGTCGAGTCCATGCCACGTCGTGTTGCGACACTTCTGCGTGCTAGTGGGGTCACCACAAGATATTAGGCAGATGTGCGCTTTTTCTTGCCTCTTCAGAGTGTTATGAAGTAAAAAACCGCAGAAGAGCAGTCGGCTATTCCACCTGATGGCGTTCGGACAGTGGTTCAGTGGGCGTTTCCCCAGCTATTGTTGGCTCAAATGTCGCTGGTGGAGGTTTGCAAGGCGGCGAGTGCTGCAGCCAGTGTCTGTGTAGTCCCCTCGGTACGGGCCGCGGTGCTGTGCTGTCCTCCAGCTGAGGACCCCCTGGTCGGCGGCGAGCAGAGCCCGGCCGCCGGACCCCGGGCCACGCCCTCGGTGTCTCCAGGCGGGCGGAGTCGCAGTGGGGCGTGAAAGCGGCGGAGGACCGCCCGCCGGCGCGGAATGTCAGGTGAAGGGCCGCGCCGCGCCGCACTACTTTTCATCCGACAAACCGCGGAAAACTCGCTCCATTTGCATCGGGCTCGCGTTTCTTGGCGCTTGCTGCAACGCCGTGTCGCGAACGCGAATGTCAGCCGACACCCGGCGGCGGCTGCAGGGGTGGAAACCTGCAGCAGGACACGCCCACACCTCGAGCGTTGCCCAGCCTCGGAACGTCAGGGGCAGTGTGCTTACGTGGAGCACCCGATCTAACAGTGGAAGAGAATGTACAGGGTGTCCCATATATACTGCTCACACAAAATAACTTTTTTCTTGTAGTATCCCATCCTTGTCGCCACTGTTGCTTCTGACAACACTCGAAAAAGAGTGCTGAATTGGCAATGTGTTTCTCTGGTGTACGATCTGAGACGGTAATGTCGTCTACATTGAACAAAATGGCACTTTTGCAGTTAGCTGTTCCAAGTAATGTCGAAAAACAACTGGTGCGGAAACAGTCGCCTAGAACCTAGAACGACACTACCGGCCATTAAAATTGCTACACCAAGAAGAAATGCAGATGATAAACGGGTATTCATTGGACAAATATATTATACTAGAACTGACGTGTGATTACATTTTCACGCAATTTGGGTGCATAGATCCTGAGAAATCAGTACCAACAACAACAACCACCTCTGGCCATAGTAACAGCCTTGATACGTCTGGGAGTTCAGTCAAACAGAGCTTGGATGGCGTGTACAGGTACAGCTGCCCATGCAGCTTCACCACAGTTCATCTCGAGTAGTGACTGGCGTATTGTGACGAGCCAGTTGCTCGGCCACCATTGACCAGACGTTTTCAACTGGTGAAAGATCTGGAGAATGTGCTGTCCAGGGCAGCAGTCCAACACTTTCTGTATCCAGAAAGGCCCGTACTGGACCTGCAACATGAGTCGTGCATTATCCTGCTGAAATGTAGAGTTTCCCAGGGATCGAATGAAGGGTAGAGCCCCGGGTCGTAACACATCTGAAAGATAACGTCGACTGTTCAAAGTGCCGTCAGTGCGAACAAGAGGTAACCGAGACGTGCAACCAATGGCACCCCTATATCATCACGCCGGGTGATACGCCAGTATGGCCGGCCGGAATGGCCGTGAGGTTCTAGGCGCTACAGTCTGGAGCCGAGCGACCGCTACGGTCGCAGGTTCGAATCCTGCCTCGGGCATGGATGTGTGTGATGTCCTTAGGTTAGTTAGGTTTAATTAGTTCTAAGTTCTAGGCGACTGATGACCTCAGAAGTTAAGTCGCATAGTGCTCAGAGCCATACGCCAGTATGGCGATGACGAATACACGCTTCCAATGTGCGTTCATCGCGATGTCGCCAAACACGGATGCGACCATCACGATGCTGTAAACAGAACCTGGATTCATCCGAAAACATGACGTTTTGCCATTCGTGCACCCAGGTTCGTCGTCGAGTATACCATTGCAGGCGCTCCTGTCTGTGATGCAGCATCGAGGGTAACCGCAGCCACAGTCTCCGAGCTGATAGTCCATGCTGCTACAAACGTCGTCGAACTGTTGGTGCAGATGGTAGTTGTCTTGCAGACGTCCCCATCTGTTGACTCAGGGATCGAGACGTGGCTGCACGATCCGTTACAGCCATGCCGATAAGATGCCTGTCAACTCAACTGCTAGTGATACGAGGCCGTTGGGATCCAGCACGGCGTTCCGTATTACCCTCCTGAACCCACCGATTCCATATTCTGTTAACAGTCATTGGACCTCGACCAACGCGAGCAGAAATGTCGCGATACGATAAACCGCAATCACGATAGGCTACAATCCGACGTTTATCAGAGTCGGAAACGTGAGGGTACGCATTTCTCCTCCTTACACGAGGCACCACAACAACGTTTCACCAGGTAACGCCGGTCAACTGGTGTTTGCGTATGAGAAATCGGTTGGAAACTTTCCTCATGTCAGCATATTGTATGTGTCGCCACCGGCGCCAACCTTGTGTGAATGCTCTGAAAAACTAATCATTTGCATATCACAGCATCTTCTTCCTGTCCGTTAAGTTTCGCGTCTGTAGCACCACATCTTCGTGGTGTAGCAATTTTAATGGCCAGTAGTGTAGGTATGACTGTGTCAAGCAGAACATTACTAATATTGTATTCGAACTTTACACGGTTTTTTTTCTACTCATCTGCATTAACTTACATTTTTTGACAGTTAGAGTACGCTCCCATTTATCAGACCAAATACATATTCTGTCTAAGTCACCCTGCCACGCCCGGGTTCCCGGGTTCGATTCCCGGCGGGGTCAGGCATTTTGTCTGCCTCGTGATGGCTGGGTGTTGTGTGCTGTCCTTGGGTTAGTTAGGTTTAAGTAGTTCTAAGTTCTAGGGGATTGATGACCATAGCTGTTAAGTCCCATAGTGCTCAGAGCCATTTGAACCAAGTCACCCTGTGTCTTCCCACAGTCACTCAACGACCATGCCTTCCCGTACACCACACCCTCATCAGCAAATAGTCCCAGATTGCAGCTCATCCTATGCATCTCATCGTTTGTGTATATACATTGAAAAGCCAAACAAACTGGTACACCTGCCTAATATCGTGTAGGGCCCCAGCGAGCACGCAGAAATGCCTCAACACTACCTGGCATGCACTCGACTAATATCTTAAGTAGTGCTGGAGGGAATAGACACCATGAATCCTGCAAGGCTGTCCATAAATCTGTAAGAGTAAACAAGAGGGGGAGGGATTGAGATCTTTTCTGAACAGCACATTGCAAGGCACCTCAAATGTGCTCGATAATGTTCATGTCTGGGAGTTTGGTGGGCAGCGGAAGTGTTTAACCTTAGAAGAGGGTTCCTGGAGCCACTCTGTAGCGATTTTTGACGTGTGGAGTATCGCACTGTCCTGATGGAGTTACCCAACTCCGTTGAAGTGCACAACGGACACGAATGGATGCAGGTGATCAGACGGGATGCTTACGTACGTAGACGTATCAGGGCTTCCATATCACTCCAACTGCACACACCGCACCACTACCGAGCGTTCACCAGGTTGACCAGTCCCCTGCGGACATGCAAGGTCCATGGACTCATGAGGTAATTTCCATATTGGTACACGCACATCCGCTCTATACAATCTGAAACGAGACTCGTGAGACCAGGCAACATGTTTCCAGTCATCAACAGTCCAATGACGGTGTTGACGGACCCAGGCGAGGCGTAAAGCTTTGTGTCGTCCAATCATCAAGGGTACACGGGTGGGCCTTCGGCTCCGAAGGCTCATATCGATGATGTTTCGTTGAGTGGTTCACAGGGTGACACTGGTTGGCGGTCCAGCATTCAATTCTGCGGCATTCTGCGGAAGGGCTGCAGTTCTGTCACGTTGAACAACTCTCTTCAGAAGTCGTTGGTCTAGTTCTTGCAGGATGTTTTCCCGGCAGAAGCGATGTCAGAGATTTGATGTTTTGCCGGATTGAAATTTCCTGGCAGATTAAAACTGTGTGCTCGACCGAGACTCGAACTCGGGACCTTTGCCTTTCGCGGGCAAGTGCTCTACCATCTGAGCTACTGAAGCACGACTCACGCCCGGTCCTCACAGCTTTACTTCTGCCAGTATCTCGTCTCCTACCTTCCAAACTTTACAGAAGTTCTCCTGCGAACCTTGCAGAACTAGCACTCTACATCTACATTTACATCTACATCTACATTTATACTCCGCAAGCCACCCAACGGTGTGTGGCGGAGGGCACTTTACGTGCCACTGTCATTACCTCCCTTTCCTGTTCCAGTCGCGTATGGTTCGCGGGAAGAACGACTGTCTGAAAGCCTCCGTGCGCGCTCTAATCTCTCTAATTTTACACTCGTGATCTCCTCGGGAGGTATAAGTAGGGGGAAGCAATATATTCGATACCTCATCCAGAAAGGCACCCTCTCGAAACCTGGCGAGCAAGCTACACCGCGATGCCGAGCGCCTCTCTTGCAGAGTCTGCCACTTGAGTTTGTTAAACAACTCCGTAACGCTATCACGGTTACCAAATAACCGTGTGACGAAACGCGCCGCTCTTCTTTGGATCTTCTCTATCTCCTCCGTCAACCCGATCTGGTACGGATCCCACACTGATGAGCAATACTTAAGTATAGGTCGAACGAGTGTTTTGTAAGCCACCTCCTTTGTTGATGGACTACATTTTCTAAGGACTCTCCCAATGAATCTCAACTTGGTACCCGCCTTACCAATAATTAATTTTATATGATTATTCCACTTCAAATCGTTCCGCACGCATACTCCCAGATATTTTACAGAAGTAACTGCTACCAGTGTTTGTTCCGCTATCATATAATCACACAATAAAGGATCCTTCTTTCTATGTATTCGCAATACATTATATTTGTCTATGTTAAGTGTCAGTTGCCACTCCCTGCACCAAGTGCCTATCCGCTGCAGATCTTCCTGCATTTCGCTACAATTTTCTAATGCTGCAGCTTCTCTGTATACTACAGCATCATCCGCGAAAAGCCGCATGGAACTCCTGAAAGAAAGGATACTGCGGAGACATGGCTTAGCCACAGCCTGGGGGATGTTTCCAGAATGAGATTTTCCCTCTGCAGCGGAGTTTTTCTGCAAGGTTCGGAGGAGAACTTCCGTAAAGTTTGGAAGGTAGGAGACGAGATACTGGCAGAAGTAAAGCTGTGAGGACCGGGCGTGAGTCGTGCTTCGGTAGCTCAGTTGGTAGAGCACTTGCCCGCGAAAGGCAAAGGTCCCGAGTTCGAGTCTCGGTCGGGCACACAGTTTTAATCTGCCAGGAAGTTTCATATCAGCGCACACTCAGCTGCAGAGTGATAGTCTCATTCTTTTACCGAATTGCTCATATTCACGGTACACTCGTGAAACGGTCGTACGGGACATTCCCCACTTCACCGCTAGGTCAGGGATGCTGTGTCGCATCGCTCGTGCGCCGACTGTAACACCACGCTCAAACTCAAATCTTCATAACTTGCCACTGTAGCAGCAGTAACCGATCTAACAAATGCGCCAGACACTTGGAGTCTTATATAGACGTTGCCGACGTCAGCGCCGTATTCTGCCTGTTTACGTGTCTCTGTATCTAAATACGCCTGCTTATACTAGCTTTAGTCATATAGAACAAGAGCGGTCCTCTCATACGCTCGCCGTCGAGGACAACTATTGCTTTCCATTACTTTAGAAGTCTTCGAGCCAGACAGATATCTGAAAACCTCATCCGTAAACTCGGGCCTTCAGAGTCTGTAGTGTGGGTCTGTGTCAAAGGCTCTCCGGAAACTTAGGAATATGGAATCAGCCTGTCACCGTTCATCCATCGTTCGCAGGATAACGTCCAAGAGAAGGAGAAGCAATCGTCCCCACTAGCGATAATTTCTAAAACCGTGCTGATTTTTGGGGTGAAACTTATTATATTCGCACTGGAAATATGCACTAGAATTCTGTACCAAGTCGATATTAAGGATAATTGGTCTGTATTTATACTAGCCGGTTCTTTTACCCCTCTCCTTTTTTGAGGCCAGTTGGGAATTTCCCCTTGATGAGAGATTTGCGATAAATGCAAGCTAAGTAGGGGGCGACTGCTGTAAAGTAAACATGCCTATTCTTTTGCGCAGAATGAGCGAATTTTTCTGCACCATCCACCGATTGTGTATGAAGAATTTGACTCTAAAGTAGATAGTGGGTACAGCAACTGAGCAGGGTGTTTTTGACAAACTATGCAGAACCTGAGAATTATTCTGCGAAAAATGTAAAGATGCATATTTCCATTAACTGAGAAGACAGGAAATCTAACAAATGAAGCGTTAAGCAGACTTAAGAGCGAAATTATGACTTAAATGTGGATAAAACAGAGAGGGGTGGGACGTGAAACCAGGTGAAGGAATGCTAGTGGGACTAGGGAAGTTCTTTGCTGGATTAGAAGACCGAAATGTCGTTGTAATGGGAGGCGAGATGATAACATTAGATGAAATTCAATATCTATATGCATGTGTAATGCGATGAAAAGCCTAGAGGAGGTACTTATGCCGTATAGGACGTCAAATTACCGTTTATGATGAACGTATTTTCCGCGATACGACTGGTCATTGTACAAGTGCTTGTTCTCCTTAAATTTTAGCCTCAGGAGACTCAATACTCGGGTTATTCACTGAGGTGGACGGTATCCCATTCCAGACCGAAGTCAGCGTTTGGTGGTGTTGCAATAGGCTGTGCACACACACACATACTGGTTGCAAAGCGACAGCTGTTGAGCTTGAGGAGTGGAAGGGGCGGGGACAGGCGAATTAGTGGACCGGCGCTACTGGTCGACCGCCACAAATATCTGACCTGCTCCAGACACGCGACGCCTGCGTGCGAAACGGGACCGGCCGATGTTGTTTGTGCGCACCCTGTTTTGAGTTACGACAATGCTCTGGAGCGACATAGGTGCAGGATAAAATACACTGTGTGACGTATTACTATCTTTACGACGTTTCTCATCGAGTTATATACGTCTTCTCGCATTTCTAGCTGCCTCTCTCACACAAATAATGATAAAAATTCAGAAATTCGGGGTCGCACCCAGCCCCAGCCCTTCCCAACCATTTAGAAAAAAAAGGGAGCTCGAAAATTATTAGTTTAGTTACTTTAATAATTTAATTACAAGTATGCAAATTTCTTTAAGTAGCCAGATAAATACCACACCATGTCGCCCATGAAGCAACTTGATTAATTCAGAATTGGAAATCGGAGTAAGTGGGTAAGATCAACACCACAAAATTTATCTTTCACGTAGATTATTTATTGTATCTAAATATTTGGTTGCACATCCTAACTACACGTAACTGGTGCCTGACTAGAAATATTTAAGTAAGAATTACGTGAGAATGTAACAGAGCACAATTTAACTACAGCAAGAAGAAACACAGAAGACAATGATACTATTATCTCCTTTCATTCATACCATGAAAATATCTCAGTGAGATTCGCATTACGATTCTACGCATGCACTATTCTGGACAGAGGTTTAACCAATGCACGAGGCTGTGCGATAATTATTCAACACACTAACTACGTCAGGCTGCTTACAAACGGACGAACTAGAGCACGTGGTGCATTCCGAATCAAACTGTCGTGCTGCTTTGTAGAAAGCGCACGAAATAACAGATATTCTTGCCGACATTATAGCTCATTAAACAAGCAAACTGTTAAAATAAAGCCTATTGCGGTGCCGTGGTGGACCAGAAGGGTCATTTATTACAAAGCACGTGGCACAAAATCGACACACAAAACAAAAGCAACTCCCACAAAATATAAGATTAAAAATCATTAAAAATCATACTCTCTTCGACAGAGTATTACACTCACGTATTGTTGAAGTGATCCTAACCAGATTTTCTTAATCAGATTTACCGTTTGAAATTCTACTTCATCGTTGTTCAAAATGAAGAAAGTAACTGCCATACTTTTAACTCAACACCAAAAAATCGCCTGTTTAAAACAATATAATTATGGTACATTCGGAAAAATAATTCGCTTCACGCGTTTCAGTTAAGCTGAAGTTCTTAAGTGTTTCAACAGTTAAACATAACGATGTCCTAACTCAACCTGCTTCCTATCACCTGAAACCCCCCTTAAGAGCTACGATCCGTACTCACCAAGCATTCACCGAAAAGTGCCCCACTCTCTTTCCATACTACCTAGCTCCCCGTGCAGCGGAAGCTACCAGACGGGTAGCACTCCGTCTCCAACCTCACACACAAAAACAGCCCTCGACTAAGATGAGTGAACCTCTCTGTTCGGGTATTGGAGACCTGAGTTGGTCATCCTGTTCTCTCCTTCGAACGAGAAGCACCATCGTCTGCTCCCAGCAGACGATGACCAACTCAGCGTTTCCCACAAAACAAACCCAAAACCCCACATTAAAACACACATATAATATTCAATAGGCCTTATTTGAGTGCTCAGTCTTTCTGGAAGACTTCATGAATTGAGCTAAAATCAGGTAGTAAAGTGAATAAGTTGTACCGAATTGGACAAGGGTCTTATGAAACGACATCAGAGAGACGTTTCAACTGACGGAAAAAATAGCAACACCGGAAACTAATTTGCGTAGAATAATGAAATTTCGGAGATAATTTTTCTAGGTAACGTATTTAACTGATTAAAATTGCGCGACTACAAGTTAAGCCATTGCAAAAGCGAAATGCTTGTGCATTAATAACCGCTGTAGTTAGTAGCATCTTTGGAAAGAACGCACACCAAGTTTCAGCCATATTGATCTATTTCTTTGTGTTTGCCATTCGTGCGAATCAAGGAAGTCGAGTGATTGTCAAAAAACGGACGAAAAAGAATTTCGCGTGGAGATTAAACATTACTTTATGAAAGGCAAAACGCCTCAGGAGGCTAAAGAGAAGCTTGATAAACATTACGGTGACTCTGCACCTTCGATTAGAACAATTTAAAAGTGGTTGATGTGACGTAGCATATGAAAGTTGCTGGATTTGGACGGGTTACTCCTGTAACGAAAATATCAGATCTGAAGATGGTTCTGAATGAACCGAAACCGGTCATATGAATAATAAAAAAATTTTTTTGCAATCAAGACGGATTTTAAGCAACATTATAAAATCACTGATTGCTGTCATCCCATAAGACATTATGTCTGTTTTTGCACGGTTTCAAAATTTTCGGAGTGGCAATATGGGCACAAATGATGCTGAACGTTCTGGACGCCCTGTGGACGTTACGACTCCAGAAATCATTGATAAAATCCATGATATGGTGATGGATGACAGAAGAGTTAAGGTGCGTGAGATTGCTAGTGCTATGGGCATCTCGAATGAATGGGTACATAATATTTTGTATAAACATTTGGACATGAGAAAGCTATCCGCAAGATGGGCTCCGCGATTGCTCACTCTTGACGGAATCGTTAAAATTTTTCAAGGATGGTTTGCAGCTGTTCAGGAAGAATCCACAGGACTTTAAGCGTCGTTTCGTCACTGTGGATGAAGCATGGATACATTACTATACTCCTGAGACCGAACAACAATCTAAACAATGGGTTACCAAGGGAGAATCTGCACCAAAAAAGGCGAAGACCATTCCTTCGGCCAGAAAGGTAATGGCGACTATCTTTTGGGATTCTCAAGGGATAATCCTCATCGACTATCTGCAAAGGGGTAAAACTATTACAGGTGCATATTATTCATCGTTAATGGACCGTTTGAAAACCGGGCTGCAGGAAAAACGCCGGCAATTGTACCGCAAAAAAGTCCTTTTCCATCACGACAATGCACCAGCAAAATTAATGGAAATAGGATTCCAACTCGTTTCACATATTCTCCCCCCCCCCTCCCTATTCTCCAGACTTGGCTCCCCAATTTGAAGAAGAAATGGCTGGCGGGTCAAAGATTTTATTCAAACGAGGAGGCGATTGCAGCAGCTAACAGCTATTTTGCAGACTTTGAAATTCCTATTATTCGGTAGGGATCAACAAATTAGAACAGCGTTGGACAAAGTGTATAAGTCTAAAAGGAGACTACGTCGAAAAATAAATAAAAGGGTTTACCCCAAACAAGTGAGTAGCTTTTTTTCTTTTTTTTTGCAAGGACTTTTCAAACGCCCCTCGAGTGTTCGTGAATGGCAGCACGAGAGGTCGAATCACGAGATTGAAGTACAGATTGCTTCAGGATGCGTGAGGTAGCCAAGAGAGCGCTCCTGCAGTCGTATGAGATCGCACTCCAGACCGTGACTCGAGGTATAGGAGCAGTGTGTCATCCACAAACAACATTAACTATCCATGTGCTGACCAGACAATTCAACAGGCATGGAGCTCTGTCCCACAAAGTAACATCCATCACTTGTACAACACAATGCATGCACGTCTGCATGCTTGCATTCAAATTGTGATGAGTACCCCGTTTTTAATGTTCTGAATTTCACATTTTCAGTGAGTTACCTCGTGCTTAGATCAGCCTCTTATATTAATCCGGTTCTAGGCGCTTCAGTCTGGTACCGCGCGACCGCTACAGTCGCAGGTTCGAGTCGTGCCTCGGGCATGCATGTGTGTGATGTCCTTAGGTTGGTTAGGTCTAAGTAGTTCTACGTTCTAGGGGACTGATGACCTCAGATGTTAAGTCCCATAGAGCTCAGAGCCATTTGAACCATTTGATATTAATCACGTATGTCACCTACGAATGAGATTAGGAAATGAGACACTTAAAGTAGTAAAGGAGTTTTACTATTTGGGGAGCAAAATGATGGTCGAAGTAGAGACGATATAAAATGTAGACTGGCAATGGCAAGGAAAGCCTTTCTGAAGAAGAGAAATTTGTTAACATCGACTATAGATTTAAGTGTCAGTAAGTCGTTTCTGAAAGTATTTGTATGGAGTGTAGCCATGTATGGAAGTGAAACATGGACGATAAATAGTTTGGACAAGAGGAGAATAGAAGCTTTCGAAATGTGGTGCTACAGAAGAATGCTGAAGATTAGATGGGTAGATCACATAACTAATGAGGAGGTACTGAATAGGATTGGGGAGAAGAGGAGTTTGTGGCACAACTTGAAGAAGGGATCGGTTGGTAGGACATGTTCTGAGGCATCAAGGGATCACCAATTTAGTATTGGAGGGCAGCGTGGAGGGTAAAAGTCGTAGAGGGAGACCAAGAGATGAATACGCCATGCAGATTCAGAAGGATGTAGGTTGCAGTAGGTACTGGGAGATGAAGAAGCTTGCACAGGATAGAGTAGCATGGAGAGCTGCATCAATTCAGTCTCAGGACTGAAGACCACAACAACAACAACAACATGTCACCTACACAAACGTCACCGCAAAATTTCATTACTCTACTTCAATTACTTTTTAGTGTTACGATTTTTCTCTGTCATTGTGTTTGTACGCATGTATCACCTGCCGCTGCACAGCGAGATTCGTCCTGTAGTTGTGTCTGAATCCTGAGGCATCTGCCTGATTCTCCGTTTTTTAGACCATCCGACACAGAGGACGTTAAACGCATCTGTGAATTACTGCCGTGTGGAATGATCCACAGCCCTCAAAACACGCTGGCAAAGTTATTGGCCCGCTGTAGTGCGCATTGTCGCGACAATATTGGCGCACTGAAAATTACTAACATAAAGTGTACACTTCATAGTTGTACTCCAAGTCAATCATAACAGGAAAGAAATGGTAACAGGTCGTTTTCAAACATTTTTAAATACCATCCCTTCTCGTCCCTATCCCAGTCCCTAGCGGTAGCAGGGCTACCTTGCTCAATATAAATACACTGACGGAAAAAATCATCATCATCATCATCATCATTTGAGACTGATTATGCCTTTCAGCGTTCAGTCTGGAGCATAGCCCCCCTTATACAGTTCCTCCATCATCCCCTATTCAGTGCTAACATTGGTGCCTCTTCTGATGTTAAACCTATTACTTCAAAGTCATTCTTAACCGAATCCAGGTACCTTCTCCTCGGTCTGCCCCGACTCTTCGTGGTCACCTTTGTGCTCATACGGCAAAGACTACCAAATCCACCGGTTAGTCCCTCAGCCGTTAGGGGTAAAACCCAATGGGACTCGGGGCAAGTAAGGCTAGCAACCTGCTTCCCTGGTACTTTAAATATGATGCTGGCAATAATCAGAGCAAAATAATCAGACGGAAAAAATAAGAGCACAAAAAAATTAGTGTAAAGTAATGAAATTTCTGGAAGACATTTGTCTAGGTGACGTATTTAAGTGATTAACAATCAAGATCACAGGTTAATCTAAGCGCAATGTACGCGATTGCAAATGTGAACTGTTGGTGCAACAGCCAGAATGTTGGATGCAAGCATGCAGACGTGCATGCATTGTGCTGTACAGCTGCAGGATATAAGTTTGCCGGATGGAGTTCCGTGCCTGTTGCACTTCGTCGGTCAGCACAGGGACGGTTAATGCTGTTTGTGGATGACGTTGGAGTTACCGTCCGGCCCAGTATGTGCTCGACTGCAGGCAGGTCTCGTGGTCGAACAGGCCAAGGCAATATGTCGGCACTCTTTAGAGCATGTTGGGTTATAACGCGGTATGTGGGCTAGTGTTATCCTGTTGGAAAACACCCCCTGGAATGCTATTCATGAATGGCAGCACAAGAGGTCAAATCGCCAGTTTGAGGTATAGTTTTGAAGTTAGAATGCGTGGGATAATAAAGAAAAAGCGCTCCCGCTGTCATACAAAATCGCAACCCAGATCATAACTTCAGTTGTAGGTCCCCGTGTCAAGCACGCAGGCAGTTTGGTTGCAGGTCCTCTACTGGAATTCTTCTAACCAACCAGGAAGATCACTAGCACCGAGGCATAACGAGCTTTCATGAGAAAACACGGTAGACCTCCACTCCGCCCTCCAATGAGTTCTCGCTTGACGCCACTGAAGTTGCAAACGTCGTTGGATTGTGGTCAGTGTAATGCACGCTACAGGACTTTTGGCTCCGAGCTGCCCTTCAAGCAACCGACTTGTACTTTCAACATTGCAGCCCAGTCAGCAATCGTGATAATCTGATATATAAGAAATATCAGCCTCGATTGCGGTAATGAAACCAACCTTTACCTAGGTTTCAGCCCAAGTAATCGAGCCTTCTTCAGAAGATATACCCGATTCTATAATACACTCCTGGAAATGGAAAAAAGAACACATTGACACCGGTGTGTCAGACCCACCATACTTGCTCCGGACACTGCGAGAGGGCTGTACAAGCAATGATCACACGCACGGCACTGCGGACACACCAGGAACCGCGGTGTTGGCCGTCGAATGGCGCTAGCTGCGCAGCATTTGTGCACCGCCGCCGTCAGTGTCAGCCAGTTTGCCGTGGCATACGGAACTCCATCGCAGTCTTTAACACTGGTAGCATGCCGCGACAGCGTGAACGTGAACCGTATGTGCAGTTGACGGACTTTGAGCGAGGGCGTACAGTGGGCATGCGGGAGGCCGGGTGGACGTACCGCCGAATTGCTCAACACGTGGGGCGTGAGGTCTCCACAGTACATCGATGTTGTCGCCAGTGGTCGGCGGAAGGTGCACGTGCCCGTCGACCTGGGACCGGACCGCAGCGACGCACGGATGCACGCCAAGACCGTAGGATCCTACGCAGTGCCGTAGGGGACCGCACCGCCACTTCCCAGCAAATTAGGGACACTGTTGCTCCTGGGGTATCGGCGAGGACCATTCGCAACCGTCTCCATGAAGCTGGGCTACGGTCCCGCACACCGTTAGGCCGTCTTCCGCTCACGCCCCAACATCGTGCAGCCCGCCTCCAGTGGTGTCGCGACAGGCGTGAATGGAGGGACGAATGGAGACGTGTCGTCTTCAGCGATGAGAGTCGCTTCTGCCTTGGTGCCAATGATGTATGCGTGTTTGGCGCCGTGCAGGTGAACGCCACAATCAGGACTGCATACGACCGAGGCACACAGGGCCAACACCCGGCATCATGGTGTGGGGAGCGATCTCCTACACTGGCCGTACACCACTGGTGATCGTCGAGGGGACACTGAATAGTGCACGGTACATCCAAACCGTCATCGAACCCATCGTTCTACCATTCCTAGACCGGCAAGGGAACTTGCTGTTCCAACAGGACAATGCACGTCCGCATGTATCCCGTGCCACCCAACGTGCTCTAGAAGGTGTAAGTCAACTACCCTGGCCAGCAAGATCTCCGGATCTGTCCCCCATTGAGCATGTTTGGGACTGGATGAAGCGTCGTCTCACGCGGTCTGCACGTCCAGCACGAACGCTGGTCCAACTGAGGCGCCAGGTGGAAATGGCATGGCAAGCCGTTCCACAGGACTACATCCAGCATCTCTACGATCGTCTCCATGGGAGAATAGCAGCCTGCATTGCTGCGAAAGGTGGATATACACTGTACTAGTGCCGACATTGTGCATGCTCTGTTGCCTGTGTCTATGTGCCTGTGGTTCTGTCAGTGTGATCATGTGATGTATCTGACCCCAGGAATGTGTCAATAAAGTTTCCCCTTCCTGGGACAATGAATTCACGGTGTTCTTATTTCAATTTCCAGGAGTGTATTATAGAATCAGGTATATCTTTTGAAGAAGGCTTAATTACTTGGGCTGAAACCTAGGTGAAGGTTGGTTTCACTACCGCAATCGAGGCTGGTATTTTGTTATATATTCACCGATTTGAAACAGTTCGTTGTGTCACTGTGGTGCCAACTGCTTCTCAGATTCCTGCTAGAGACGCAGTACGGTGCGCCAGAGCCGTACGACAAACACGATGGTCTTCCCTCTCCGCAGTGACGGGTAGCCCAGTATTCTTGCGACCGTACTTCCTCTTGAGCGCCGCTGGCAGCTATCATATGCAGTGGCTACATTTCTGCCAAGTCTCCACACAGTATCGGATAGGAACATTTACCTCCTACTTGCCCTATTACGCGACATCTTTCAAACTCAACGAGGTGCTGATAATGGCGTCTTTGTCTCTTTAAGGGGCTCCGGAAAGGCTCAAAATCATGAAAAGTTCAATTTTTGCTTTTTTGCGTTTTCTGAATCTGCAGACTATTACCTTTTAATAGATATACAATTTATTCAATTCCGAAGACTACAACTATTTTTAAATTTTTTTTGAAATGTGTTCTACATGGGCGTGACCCACTGTGGCGCTGTTAAACTGCTGTCAAATGGTGTTATTATTAACGTCCGTGTTCATCAGGTACATTTTAGTGATGTGAGATAAAGTATGTGTTGTGGCTAACCTGTGATGGTTCAATATATATCGCTGGTGTGATTGTCGATTGTTTCATGTTTATTTCCTCTGTCGTTATCTCGAAAATATTCGTAATTAATTCTGTTTCTTGAGTCTCTGTTTTGTTGAAGTATAATAATGAGTAAAAATAAAGTTATTAGAAATCCTCTGAAGGCTTTTAAGAAAAGGAGAAATGTTGGAAAGCCAATGATATGTGTTATTACTGTAAACTTCGGTTCTAACATGGTACGAGCGATGCTTGCTTTAGACAAGGAACGCCTTCGGGCTCCAGACAGGGCTGTAAAGAGTCTAGAAATACAAGCAAGAGTAAACAGGAGGAGGAACAAGAGGAAGCTGGAGGAGGAGTTTGCAGAGGATGAAGATAATCCATCCTATGGACCTGGAATGCACTAAAAAGTTAATCCAATCTTTGTCGCTCGATTCCCAAAACTTTTATTTTCTCATACTAATTACATGTTTTCTAAGGATCTTCCAATCATATTTGTTTCAAACTTTCAGTAAATGTTACACAGTACCTTCTGCATAATTTAACACAATCTTTTTCCAAAAAACTGTATATTTTTGAATATATAAATAAAAAATTGCAAAAAAATGTTGTGAATTTTCATTACAATTGAAAAAAAAATCATCTTTAATAACTGAACTAAAATTTTGTAAAATCCCTGTGTTAAGTTGTAGCCCATATTCCAATAAATAATCTGTAAAAAGTTCAACTTCCTACCTCAAATACTTTGTGAGGAAAGATGTAATTTATAAGCATTATTTTAACATTGCAAGTATAGGGCGTTCCGGAGCCCCTTAAAGGCAGTCTTGACTAACATCAACTCACCACGTCCAATCTCAAAGGTAACTGACGCTCACGACAGGGGTAGTTTTATGATATCTTTTCTATCCGCCATGTGCTAATGGCGTTTATGTAGCATACTTTTTTTTACGTCCTGACGATGTCTTCTCGGTACGACCACGACGTATAAACACGCGCCACGGCTACGTTTCCAGACACCAAGTCAGCCTTCGACGCGACGGCGTCCACTTCCTGCTATCGAAGCCGACTGCTGCGTGCAGCGGCCGGCCTTGCCTCCAGGATACTGAACATTTCTACGTGTCGCTGTTGTGCCATTGGCCAGTGGCGGCACCATAAAATGATGATAAAATCTGAACAGTTTATTTTCAGCCACGCGGGTTAGCCGTGCGGTCTGGGCGTCCTGTCACGGTTCGCGCGGCTCCCCCCCCCCCCCCCCCCCCGCCCCACCCCGTCGGAGATTCGAGTCCTCCCAAGGGCATGGATGTGTGTGTGTGTTGTCCTTAGCTTAGGTTACGTTAGTTTAATTAGTGTGTAAGCCTAGGGACCGATGACCCCAGCAGTTTGCTCCCATAATCCATACCACAAATTTCCAAATTTTTTACTTTCCTTCCTTATCTCTTTACATAGCAATGATGTTATTTTTACATGTCTGTTTGCTTGACATTTGATCCGTGGTTTATTGTCTTTTGTTAATCATACTTTGTTAATGTATACTTGCGCTTCAAGTGTTGCGCAGAATTATGTATGCACACTAGGGCTCGCACTTTACATATAGGGGACTTCAATGTCCTTCACGTCATCAGTTTGGTGGTTGACTTTTCTATCCCGTACCATGTACGGCGTGAAATTTGACAGTTAATTCTTTGCCACTCACGGCCCGCATCATTTATTTTTAGAGGTGTCACTCTGTTTTATTGACCCTGTAACAAAGATATGTTGTGGCTCTTAATGTTAACCACTTTACTTCTAGAAGTTCTTCCAATCCATATGTGGCATACAGCAAACCAGTGCTTAGGAATATTGGTTAAAAACAGTCTTGGTTGCAATTTTATAAAGTAAAATTGCAACAAGTCTGTTTTTAACCAACACTTCACTTCTGCATTTAGTTTTAACATATGCTTCCTTTATATATATAATTTTTGCCAGTCCTTTGTCGGACACTATCGTCCGATACTTACCAACGATTTAGGACTATTTCACTTGCGAAGATGACAGTATAAACTGCAGAAACCGGTAAAGTGAACGAAACGAAAGTTTTCTGATTCAGCTGACGACTGACATTTTATCTTTGTGGACATATTCTGCAGCTGATGAACTACAGCTATGAAAAAGAGTCATATGATGCTACTATGTTCTGACTGCCATATAAAGCTGGCCGTAACTAACTTTCACGGGTTACCTGTTGTGACGGAAAGCAGGTACTGCTCGAAAGTGATGAACATAAAAGTACAGCGCAGCAGCAAACCAGTTAAATAAAAGAAAAGATAGGAAAGCCTTGCGCAGTGCGACACAAGGACATGCAGCTATTCTAAGTAGATCACGTTTTGACTTCAGCCGCTGTACTCCGCGGAGAGCAATGCGGGGACTCGCATAATCAGAAACCTGGAAATTTGTGGTGAGTTCCCGTGGAACCAAACTGCTGAGGTCATCGGTCCCTAGGATTACACACTACTTAATCTAACTTAAATTTATTTACGCTATAGACAACACACACACACACACACACACACACACACGTCCGAGGGAGGACTCGAGCCTCCGACGTGGGGAGCCGCGCGAACCGTGGCAGGACCCCCTAGACGGCGCGGCTACCCCGAGCAGCACAGAAACAGACAAGTGAAAGTCAGTCATTGAATTTGCTAAATAACTGAAAAAAATTATTGATTGGCGACTCCATAGAGTGCTGTGTGCACAACGGCCATATACGTGAAATTAGAGAGAAGGTCAGCGTTGACCGTAATATTGATGGTTGTTGTTGTTGTGGTCTTCAGTCCTGAGACTGGTTTGATGCAGCTCTCCATGCTACTCTATCCTGTGCAAGTTTCTTCATCTCCCAGTACCTACTGCAACCTACATCCTTCTGAATCTGCTTAGTGTATTCATCTCTTGGTCTCCCCCTACGATTTTTACCCTCCACGCTGCCCTCCAATACTACATTGGTGATCCCTTGATGCCTCAGAACATGTCCTACCAAACGATCCCTTCTTCTGGTCAAGTTGTGCCACAAACTCCTCTTCTCCCCAATCCTATTCAGTACCTCCTCATTAGTTATGTGATCTACCCATCTAATCTTCAGCATTCTTCTGTAGCACCACATTTCGAAAGCTTCTATTCTCTTCTTCTCCAAACTATTTATCGTCCATGTTTCACTTCCATACATGGCTACACTCCATACAAATACTTTCAGAAATGACTTCCTGACACTTAAATCTATCCTCGATGTTAACAAATTTCTCTTCTCCAGAAACGCTTTCCTTCCCATTGCCAGTCTACATTTTACATCCTCTCTACTTCGACCATCATCAGTTATTTTGCTCCCCAAATAGCAAAACTCCTTTACTACTTTAAGTGTCTCATTTCCTAATCTAATACCCTCAGCATCACCCGACTTAATTCGACTACATTCCATTATCCTCGTTTTGCTTTTGTTGATGTTCATCTTATATCCTCCCTTCAAGACACCATCCATTCCGTTCAACTGCTCTTCCAACTCCTTTGCTGTCTCTGACAGAATTACAATGTCATCGGCGAACCTCAAAGTTTTTATTTCTTCTCCATGGATTTTAATACTTACTCCGAATTTTTCTTTTGTTTCCTTTACTGCTTGCTCAATATACAGATTGAATAACATCGGGAGAGGCTACAACCCTGTCTTACTCCCTTCCCAACCACTGCTTCCCTTTCATGTCCCTCTACTCTTATAACTGCCATCTGCTTTCTGTACAAATTGTAAATAGCCTTTCGCTCCCTGTATTTTACCCCTGCCACCTTTAGAATTTGAAAGAGAGTATTCCAGTCAACATTGTCAAAAGCTTTCTCTAAGTCTACAAATGCTAGAAACGTAGGTTGCCTTTCCTTAATCTTTCTTCTAAGATAAGTCGTAAGGTCAGTATTGCCTCACGTGTTCCAGTATTTCTACGGAATCCAAACTGATCTTCCCCGAGGTCGGCTTCTACTAGTTTTTCCATTCGTCTGTAAAGAATTCGTATTAGTATTTTGCCGCTGTGGCTTATTAAACTGGTTGTTCGGTAATTCTCACATCTGTCAACACCTGCTTTCTTTGGGATTGGAATTATTATATTCTTCTTGAAGTCTGAGGGTATTTCGCCTGTTTCATACATCTTGCTCACCAGATGGTAGAGTTTTGTCAGGACTGGCTCTCCCATGGCCGTCAGTAGTTCCAATGGAATGTTGTGTACTCCGGGGGCCTTGTTTCGACTCAGGTCTTTCATTGATGATATTGACAGCAAAATCGATTTTCAATCACATAGTGATCATTTTCAGTGCTGCTGTGCACAAATTAAACTCATAGGCACTGGTGTGACAGGGCGTTCCAAGAACCCGTCACATCGAGATCTGCTGTATAGGTGAAAGTAAACAGTAGCTTCAGTTATTGTGATCGTTTCATAAGGTTTGCTCACTGATAACAACTTGACACCAGTGCCTGTCAGTTTAATTTGTACACCACAGCACTGAAAATGATCAATATGTGATTGAAAATCGATTTTGCTGTCAATAAACCATCAATATTACGGCCAACGTGGACCTTCTCTCTAGTGATTGAAAAGAATCTAACTTTTCAAAAACTATGTTGCGAAAACTAAAACTCATTTTTGGAGAGCTACAAAGATCTTTACGAAAGTTACTCTTTACAACAAATATCACTCTGCCTTGAAATTAATTATTGAACTGGTAAAGGAGTGGTAAATCTATAACCTCTGAGTGCAACCCACGTGAACTGATTATTTTATCACGTTTGAACAATGAAATTAACTAGTCCAAAACAAAAACATAAAAACCCACTAGCTTTACATTTTCCAAACACAACAGTTTTACCTGGAAATCTTGACCTGTCACATTAATCTTCGCCAAGCCGCATTTACAAAAGCCTAACTCCGAGAACGAAGTGACTTTGGATGCCAGTTTCCGGGCGAAGCTGACATTCTAACTTAACCAACAGGTGTTCCATGAACTTCAGATCCGGTCTCTGAATTGTTATGGTCCACAAACTATTGGCTCATAAGTGATGCTTTATGATAGGATGTATTGTCATAATGATAGAATCATCATCTCCGAATTGCTCCTCTACCGGGCACATTACACAACGCTGTAACACGTTTTCATATCCCCCCGCATTTGGCGTTTTCTTAAGCGGAGTAAGGGGACCACGCCTTAACCATGCAAAACACGCTCATGCTACAGTTTCCTCCGTATTTCGCGGCACCGCACATGACGGCTGGTAGCGTCCTGCAGACATTTGCCATAGCCAAAACCGTTCCATCGGATTGCCAAAGGGTGCAGCGTGATTCCTCATACAAATCAGTCGCTTACAGTCATCCACCGTCGAATGGACTCGCTTCGGGAGTACACATGTGGGTTTTTTAGGCTAGAGAATTCCCTCCCTAGGCCCGACAAAACGCCTCCTGAGACGCGACAAGGTGGTAGTAGGCAAAACGCAACAGGGAATAACAATATTAATGTGGTAATAGTAAAGCGCAGGAGCGTCTATAGAAAGGTCCCAGAACTGCTATCATTAATAAACGGTCACAATGCCCACATAGTACTAGGGACAGAAAGTTGGCTGAAACCAGATGTAAACAGTAAAAAAATTCTAAACTCAGATTGGAATTTATACCGCAGAGACAGGCTGGACAGCAAAGGGGTAGGCGCGTTTATAGCGATAAGAAGTGCAATACGAGGTGCATTCAAGTTCTAAGGCCTCCGATTTTTTTTCTAATTAACTACTCACCCGAAATCGATGAAGCTGGCGTTGCTTGTCGACGTAATAGCCCTGCAGACGTACACATTTTTCACAACGCTGACGCCATGATTCCATGGCAGCGGCGAAGGCTTCTTTAGGAGTCTGTTTTGACCACTGGAAAATCGGTGAGGCAATAGCAGCACGGCTGGTGAATGTGCGGCCGCGGAAAGTGTCTTTCATTGTTGGAAAAAGTCAAAACTCACTAGGAGCCAGGTCAGGTGAGTAGGGAGCATGAGGAATCACTTCAAAGTTGTTATCACGAAGAAACTGTTGCGTAACGTTAGCTCGATGTGCGGGTGCGTTGACTTGGTGAAACAGTACACACGCAGCCCTTCCCGGACATTTTTGTTGCAGTGCAGGAAGGAATTTGTTCTTCAAAACATTTTCGTAGGATGCACCTGTTACCGTAGTGCCCTTTGGAACGCAATGGGTAAGGATTACGCCCTCGCTGTCCCAGAACATGGACACCATCATTTTTTCAGCACTGGCGGTTACCTGAAATTTTTTTGGTGGCGGTGAATCTGTGTGCTTCCATTGAGCTGACTGGCGCTTTGTTTCTGGATTGAAAAATGGCATCCACGTCTCATCCATTGTCACAACCGACGAAAAGAAAGTCCCATTCATGCTGTCGTTGCGCGTCAACATTGCTTGGCAACATGCCACACGGGCAGCTGTGTGGTCATCTGCCAGAATTCGTGGCACCCACATGGATGACACTTTTCGCATTTTCAGGTCGTCATGCAGGATTGTGTGCACAGAACCCGCAGATATGCCAACTCTGGAGGCGATCTGTTCAACAGTCATTCGGCGATCCCCCAAAACAATTCTCTCCACTTTCTCGATCATGTCGTCAGACCGGCTTGTGCTAGCCCGAGGTTGTTTCGGTCTGTTGTCACACGATGTTCTGCCTTCATTAAACTGTCGCACCCACGAACGCACTTGCGACACATCCATAACTCCATCACCACATGTCTCCTTCAACTGTCGATGAATTTCAATTGGTTTCACACCACGCAAATTCAGAAAACGAATGATTGCACACTGTTCAAGTAAGGAAAACGTCGCCATTTTAAGTATTTAAAACAGTTCTCATTCTCGCCGCTGGCGGTAAAATTCCATCTGCCGTACGGTGCTGCCATCTCTGGGACGTATTGACAATGAACGCGACCTCATTTTAAAACAATGCGCATGTTTCTATCTCTTTCCAGTCCGGAGAAAAAAAATCGGAGGCCTTAGAACTTGAATGCACATCGTATTATCGAAGGAAATTGACGGAGATCCGAAATGTGAAATAATTTGGGTGAAGGTCACGGTTAAAGCAGGCTCAAACAAGGTAATTGGATGTCTCTATAGGCCCCATGGCTCTGCAGCTATTGTGGCAGAGCACCTGAAGGAAAACATTTCGAGGAGATTTTAATTTGCCGGTTATAGACTGGGAGACTCAAACGTTTATAACGGGCGGCAGCGACAAAGAATCCAGTGAATTTTTATTACGTGCGTTATCTGAAAACTACCTTGAACAGTTAAACAGAGAACCGACTCGTGGCGATAACATATTAGACCTTCTGGTGATAAACAGACCCGATATATTTGAAACAGTTAACGCAGAACAGGGAATCAGCGATCATAAAGCAGTTACTGCAACGATGATTTCAGCTGTAAATAGAAATATTAAAAAAGGAAGGAAGATTTTTCTGTTTATCAAAAGTGACAAAAAGCAGATTTCAGAGTACTTGACGGCTCAACACAAAAGTTTTGTCTCAAGTACAGATAGTATTGAGGATCAGTCGACAAAGTTCAGCGCGACCGCTACGGTCGCTGGTTCGAATCCTGCCTCGGGCATGGATGTGTGTGATGTCCTTAGGTTAGTTAGGTTTAAGTAGTTCTAAGTTCTAGGGGATTGATAACCTCAAACGTTAAGTCCCATAGTGCTCAGAGCCATTTGAACATTTGACAAAGTTCAAAGCCATCGTACAATACGCATTATATGAGTGTGTACCAAGCAAGACCGTAAGAGATGGAAAAGAGACACCGTGGTACAACAACCGAGTTAGAAAACTGCTGCGGAAGCAAAGGGAACTTCACAGCAAACATAAACATAGCCAAAGCCTTGGAGACAAATGATAATTACACGAAGCGAAATGTAGTGTGAGGAGGGCTATGCGAGAGGCGTTCAATGAATTCGAAAGTAAAGTTCTATGTACTGACTTGGCAGAAAATCCTAAGAAATTTTGATTTTATGTCAAAGCGGTAGGTGGATCAAAACAAAATGTCCAGACACTCTGTGATCAAAATGGTACTGAAGCAGAGGATGACAGAGTAAAGGCCGAAATACTAAATGTTTTTTTCCAAAGATGTTTCACCGAGGAAGACTGCTCTGTAGTTCCTTCTCTAGATTGTCGCACAGATGACAAAATGGTAGATATCGAAATAGATGGCAGAAGGATAGAAAAACAATTAAAATCGCTCAAAAGAGGAAAGGCCTCTGGACTTGATGGGATACCAGTTCAATTTTACACAGAGTACGCGAAGGAACTTGCCCCCCTTCTTGCAGCGGTGTACCGTAGGTCTCTAGAAGAGCGTAGCGTTCCAAAAGATTGGAAATCTTTCCCGTTTCTAAGAAGGGACGTGGAACAGATGTGCAGAACTATAGACCTATATCCCTCACATCGATCAGTTGTAGAATTTTGAAACACGTATTATGTTCGAGTATAATGACTTTTTTGGAGACTAGAAATCTACTCTGTAGTGAAACCCAGCTCGCACTATTCGTCCATGAGACTCAGAGGGCCATAGACACGGGTTCCCAGGTAGATGCTGTGTTTCTGTATTTTAATTTAAAAAACCTACCTGTTACCAACTGTTCGTCTAAAATTGTGAGCCCTACGTTTGCGACTATTACAGAGCCATCTATCACAAAGCGGAAAAAGTGGCCCAACTAAACCATTCATACTTCTTTACGTACTACACGAATATGTAATAAAAATTGAGGGTTCCTCTTTTAAAAAACGCAGTTGATATCCGTTTGACCTATGGCAGCGCCACCTAGCGGGCCAACCACAGCGCCGTCTGGTTTCCCCCTTCAAGCTAGACAAGTTTCGTTCTTTGTAGTTTTTTTTCATTTGACGCTTATTTCGTGAGATATTTGGCCCGGTCACTATCAATGAACCACCCTGTATATCGGCAAGCAAAGACCTTCTAAGGACACAACCTGCAGACACCAGCTCTTCGACATAGATACTGGCAACGGGGCCGTGTGAGAGATAGTCGATACTAACCTGAGATAGTGGCGCCAGACAGAACAGTCTACTAATTCAGTGGATCCACGGCTCAATAATTATAGTTTCGAGCAACTATTGCTACCCATTTAGTAAAAACTTCCAATATAATACCTTCAGTTCACAGTGGTTTGGATGCCGAAAGTGCATTGTGGACATGTGCAAGGCATCTCTTCCTGCTTTTCCGTACGATTACATGTGATTCCTCTTACCGACGTACGACGGGCGTTCAATAAATAACGCAACCCTTTTTTATCTGGGCGGGCCGGCCGTGGTGGCCGAGCGGTTCTAGGCGCAGGTTCGGTCGCAGGTTCGGATCCTGCCTCGGGCATGGATGTGCGAGATGTGCTTAGGTTAGTTAGGTTTAAGTAGTTTTTAGGAGACTGATGACCTCAGATGTTAAGTCCCATAGTGCTTAGAGCCATTTGAACAATTTTTTTTTATCTAGGCCAGTTTTGGTTAAAAAAGCTAGAAATTTGTTGTTGGGCATCATCGAATATTCCCGCTTCAGCGCCTATAGTTTCATGAAGTCCCAGTAGGTGGCGGTCCTATGTAAAACCTTCAAAATGGCGTCTGTAATGGACGCGCAATCCAAGCAGAGAGGTGTCTTTGAATTTCATTTGGCGAAAATCCAATCGCAGATATTCATAGGCGCTTGTAGTCTGTCTACGGAGACCTGTCAGTGAACAAAAGCACGGTGAGTCGTTGGGCGTCAGTCATCACCGCAACGAGGTCTCGCAAAACTCTCTCATCCGCGTTGATCGATAGATAACAATCGCTGCCCAACTGGACGTCTCTGTTGGTAGCACTGAACACTCGCCCACCAGTTGGGGTACTCGAAAGCGTGTTCCTCGCCGAATAACAATAGAGCATATGGAGCAACGAAGGACTATCTGCGCGATACAAGGCTGATCGTGACAATTTTTTGTCGAACATCGTCACTGGCAATGGGAACAAGACAGCAATCCATAGAGTGGCGCCGGCGGCTCCAGCTGTCAGCTGGTGAACTCATGAAGTCATCGCGACGGTCTTCCGGGACTCCGGCAGGCGTTATTGTGTTTGATGTCCTCGCTCACGCTGCAACGATAAACTCTGAAGTGTATCGTGCTACCTTCAGGAAACTGGAGAAACGATTTCAGTGTGTTCGTAGCCACAGGAATGCAAACTAACTTCTCTTGGTACTGTTAACGTCTCAGCATTTTAACAGGGACGGTGCTGAGCGTTGGGTTTGATAAAATTATGTTTGTTTCCCCTTGCACTTCTTTTGTGTATTTTAGCCCCTCTAAAGTCGTTATAAGTTCTCCAGTGAGTATGGTCGCAACTTGGATGGCCATGCTGCAAGATTTTTAGCTTAAATTTTCTCATTCATTGAACCCTGGATGAATGGAAGCTGGTATCTTGAGATCAGCTAAACTAAGGTATTACCGTAGGACGAGCTTAAGCAACTTAAATTTGGAGTAGTTTGAAGGGTTCAGGGAAAGACGAACGATAGAAGTAAAATTCTCCTAAGGGCAATAATTTCTTCTTAATCCAGTACCTGTCTGTATAGTACTTTGTAGATAGATCTCTAATCTTTGTTAATAAACTGCCATTCAACAAGTGAAAATCAACGGTAATGTATTTAAAAACTTTAACAGGATTAGAGAAGTATTATGACAACACAAAGCCTCACATAAGTCTGCTCGCCCGAGAGGAACTCACAAAACTTCATTGGACTGTTCTTCGTCATCCACCCTACAGGCCGCATTTCGGACCTTCCGACTTCCATCTCTTTGGCCCAATAAGGAATTCACTCCACGGGAAGCAGTACGTGAACAATGGGGAGGTTACTGATGCAGGTAGGATTGACGGAGGACATCGTAAAAGTGCAGAGAATGGCAGCTCGTTTCGTGTTATCGCGCAATAGGGGTGAGGGTATCTGATACGATACGCGAGTTGGGGTGGCAGTCACTGAAACAAAGGCGGTCTTCTTTGCGGCGAGATCTATTTACGAAATTTCAATCACCAACTTTCTCCTCAGAAAGCGAAAATATTTTTTTGACCGACGTAGGGAGAAATGATCATCATAATAAAATAAGAGAAATCAGAGGTCGAGCGGAAAGATTTAGGTGTGCCTTTTTCCCACGCGCCATCCGAGAGTGGAATGGTAGAGAATCATCATCATCATCATCATCATTTAAGACTGATTATGCCTTTCAGCGTTCAGTCTGGAGCATAGCCCCCTTATACACTTCCTCCATGTTCCCCTATTCAGTGCTAACATTGGTGCCTCTTCTGATGTTAAACCTATTACTTCAAAATCATTCTTAACCGAATCCAGGTACCTTCTCCTCGGTCTGCCCCGACTCCTCCTACCCTCTACTGCTGAATCCGTGAGTCTCTTGAGTAACCTTGCTTCTCCCATGCGTGTAACATGACCCCACCATCTAAGCCTGTTCGCCCTGACTGCTACATCTATAGAGTTCATTCCCAGTTTTTCTTTGATTTCCTTATTGTGGACACCCTTCTGCCATTGTTCCCATCTACTAGTACCTGCAATCATCCTAGCTACTTTCATATCCGTAACCTCAACCTTGTTGATAAGGTAACTTGAATCCACCCAGCTTTCACTCCCATACAACAAAGTTGGTCGAAAGATTGAACGGTGCACAGATAACTTAGTCTCGGTACTGACTTCCTTCTTGCAGAAGAGAGTAGATCGTAGCTGAGCGCTCACTGCATTAGCTTTGCTACACCTCGCTTCCAGTTCTTTCACTATGTTGCCATCCTGTGAGAATATGCATCCTAAGTACTTGAAACCGTCCACCTGTTCTAACTTTGTTCCTCCTATTTGGCACTCAATCCGTTTATATTTCTTTCCCACTGACATTACTTTTGTTTTGGAGATGCTAATCTTCATACCATAGTCCTTACATTTCTGATCTAGCTCTGAAATATTACTTTGCAAACTTTCAATCGAATCTGCCATCACAACTAAGTCATCCGCATATGCAAGACTGCTTATTTTGTGTTCACATAGCTTAATCTCACCCAGCCAGTCTATTGTTTTCAACATATGATCCATAAATAATATGAACAACAGTGGAGACAGGTTGCAGCCTTGTCTTACCCCTGAAACTACTCTGAACCATGAACTCAATTTACCGTCAACTCTAACTGCTGCCTGACTATCCATGTAAAGACCTTTAATTGCTTGCAAAAGTTTGCCTCCTATTCCATAATCTCGTAGAACAGACAATAACTTCCTCCTAGGAACCCGGTCATATGCCTTTTCTAGATCTATAAAGCATAGATACAATTCCCTGTTCCACTCATAACACTTCTCCATTATTTGCCGTAAGCTAAAGGCCTAAGCTCTCACTGATTTTCATCCAATTGGTAAAGAAGTAGTATGAAAATGGTTCGACAAACCCTCTGCCAGGCACTTAAGTGTGAATTGCAGAGTAACCGTGTAGATACATGGGACGTTGGCTCCGACCTCGACGAGTAGCGTGATACCACGCTGGCATACGGGCCTCCAAGTAAGGTGGCGTAAGACCATCGCACTGAACGGAGAGTATGTTGAAAAATAGGGCTTTGTAGCCAAGAAAGTGGGGAATAATGTGGTATATTGATGTCCTGAATGAAACCAACCTGCTTTCACAAAAAAAGTGTTGCAATACATATTGATCTGCCCTCGTATCAGTCGCTCCTCTCTCCTGTGTACCAGTAGATTCCCCACCACCGATTCTTCAAACAATCGAACTTTCTTGTATAAAATAGTTTCAAACCTCTGATTACAATTGAGTTAATGTGTTAAACATTTGACGTTAACCATGTAAGCGACAAAAAGTTTAGAAAACATTTGAATATATGTTTAAAGTTCCAGAATGAGATTTTCACTCTGCAGCGGAGTGTGCGCTGATATGAAACTTCCTGGCAGATTAAAACTGTGTGCCCGACCGAGACTCGAACTCGGGACCGAAAGGCAAAGGTCCCGAGTTCGGGTCTCGGTCGGGCACACAGTTTTAATCTGCCAGGAAGTTTCTATGTTTAAAGTTTGTTGGAAGTCGCTTCGAGCTGTCAGTCTCAAATGCTGGATGAATATAGCCTGGGTGACTTCCGCGCTGTGGGTTATACTACCTCAAGACTCTTTCGAACTGTAACACTTCTCTAACCCTGTTAAAGCTTCAACATACATCACCGTCGATTTTCACTTGCTGAATGGCAGTTTATTAACAAAGGTTACAGGTCTACCTACAAAGTACTATGCAGACAGTTATTGGATTAAGAAGAAATTATTGCCCTTAGGAGAATTTTACTTCTATGGTTCGTCTTTCCATGAACACGTCGCACTTCTCCAAATTTACGTTGCTTAAGCTCGTCCTGCGGTAATACCTTAGTTAAGCTGAATATCAAGATGCCAGCTTCCATTTATTTAAGGCTCACTGAATGAGAGAATTTGAGCTGAAAATCTAGCAGCATGGACATCCAAGTTGCGACTGGAGAACTTATAGCGATTTTAGATGAGCTAAAATACACAAAAGAAGCATAGATAATTTTATCAGACTCAACGTTCAGCACTGTTCGTATTAAATTGCTAAGACGTTGACAGTACCAAAAATTATCTAGTGTACTGTAGTATAAAATCAGTGTTGAAGCTTACCCGCGTAAATAACACGACCTTACGGTTCACAGTCAGCGAGAACATTGTGACCACCTACCTAACAGCTGGTATGCTGTCATCAGTCCCCTAGAACTTAGAACTACTTAAACCTCACTAACCTAAAGACATCACACACATCCATGCCCGAGGCAGGAATCGAACCTGCGATCGTAGCGGTCTCGCGGTTCCAGACTAGCGCCTAGAACCGCTCGGCTACAAACGGCTGGCACTGCGCGGTTATCAGCGCCCGTAAAAATTCCCAACCTTTGCTCACTCCAGTGAATTATGATGAAACGACGAGGACAACACGAACACCCAGTCATCTCGAGGCAGGTGAAAATCCCTGACCCCGCCGGGAATCGAACCCGGGACCCCGGGAAGCGAGAACGCGACCGCGAGACCACTAACTGCGGACAAGACCCTGCGAATCACATTTAAGTGCCTGGCAGAGGGTTTATCGAACTACCTTCACAATTCTGTATTGTTCCAGTCTCGTCTAGTATGCGGAAAGAACGAACAACTCTGTTTTTCCGTACTAGCTCTGATGTTCAGATGTGTGTGAAATCTTATGAGACTTGACTGCTAGGGCCATCAGTCCCTAAGCTTACACACTACTTAACCTAAATTATCCTAAGGACAAACACACACACCCATGCCCGAGGGAGGACTCGAACCTCCGCCGGGACCAGCCCCACAGTCCACGACTGTAGCGCCTAGACCCGTACTAGCTCTGATTTCCCTTATAATATCATGATGATCGTTTATCCCTATAGGTCGGTGTCAACAAAATATTTTAGCATTCGGAGGAGAAAGTTGGTGATCGGAATTTCGTGAGAAGATTCTTCCGCAACGAAAAATGCCTTTGTTTTAATGATGTCCAGCGCAAATCCTGTACCATTTCAGTGCCACACTCTCCCCTCTTTCGCGATAATACAAAATGTGTTGCCTTTCTTTGAACTTTTTCGATGTACTCCGTCAATCCTATCTGGTAAGGCTCCCACACGCCGCAGCAGTATTCTAAAAGAGGACGGACAAGCGTTGTGTAGGCAGTCTCCTTAGTAGATGTGTCACATTTTCTGAATGTCCTGCCAGTAAAACGCAGTCTTTGATTAGCCTTCCCCACAACATTTTCTATGTGTTCCTTCTAATTTAAGTTGTCCATAATTGTAATTCTTTGGTATTTAGTTGAATTTACGGCCCTTAGACTTGACTGACTTATCGTGTAACCGAAATTTAACGAATTCCTTTTAGCACTCATGTAGATGACCTCACACTTCTCGTTATTTAGGGTCGACTGCCAATTTTGGCACCGTTCAGTTATCTTTTCTAAATCGTTTTGCAATTTGTTTTGATCTTCGGATGACTTTATTAGTCGATAAGCGACGGCGCCATCTGCAAACAACCTAAGACGGCTGCTCAAATCGTCTCCCAAATCATTTATATACATAAGGAAGAGCAAAGTGATTATAACACTGTTTTACTCAATGACTTTCCGTCAATTACTACGAGCTGTGACGTTTCTGACAGGAAATCATGAATCCAGTCACATAACAGACGATATTGCAATAAGCACGCAATTTCACTACGAGCCGCTTGTGTGGTACAGTGCCTTCTGGAAATGGAGAAATACGAAATCAATTTGAAATCCCGTGTCAGTAATACTGAAGAGTAAAGAGTTAGTTGTGTTTCACAAGAACGATGTTTTCTAAATCCATGTTGACTGTGTGTCAATAGACCGGTTCTGTTCGAGGTAACTCATAATATTCGAACACAACATACACTCCTGGAAATTGAAATAAGAACACCGTGAATTCATTGTCCCAGGAAGGGGAAACTTTATTGACACATTCCTGGGGTCAGATACATCACATGATCACACTGACAGAACCACAGGTACATAGACGCAGGCAACAGAGCATGCACAATGTCGGCACTAGTACAGTGTATATCCACCTTTCGCAGCAATGCAGGCCGCTATTCTCCCATGGAGACGATCGTAGAGGTGCTGGATGTAGTCCTGTGGAACGGCTTGCCATGCCATTTCCACCTGGCGCCTCAGTTGGACCAGCGTTCGTGCTGGACGTGCAGACCGCGTGAGACGACGCTTCATCCAGTCCCAAACATGCTCAATGGGGGACAGATCCGGAGATCTTGCTGGCCAGGGTAGTTGACTTACACCTTCTAGAGCACGTTGGGTGGCACGGGATACATGCGGACGTGCATTGTCCTGTTGGAACAGCAAGTTCCCTTGCCGGTCTAGGAATGGTAGAACGATGGGTTCGATGACGCTTTGGATGTACCGTGCACTATTCAGTGTCCCCTCGACGATCACCAGTGGTGTACGGCCAGTGTAGGAAATCGCTCCCCACACCATGATGCCGGGTGTTGGCCCTGTGTGCCTCGGTCGTATGCAGTCCTGATTGTGGCGCTCACCTGCACGGCGCCAAACACGCATACGACCATCATTGGCACCAAGGCAGAAGCGACTCTCATCGCTGAAGACGAGACGTCTCCATTCGTCCCTCCATTCACGCCTGTCGCGACACCACTGGAGGCGGGCTGCACGATGTTGGGGCGTGAGCGGAAGACGGCCTAACGGTGTGCGGGACCGTAGCCCAGCTTCATGGAGACGGTTGCGAATGGTCCTCGCCGATACCCCAGGAGCAACAGTGTCCCTAATTTGCTGGGAAGTGGCGGTGCGGTCCCCTAAGGCACTGCGTAGGAACCTACGGTCTTGGCGTGCATCCGTGCGTCGCTGCGGTCCGGTCCCAGGTCGACGGGCACGTGCACCTTCCGCCGACCACTGGCGACAACATCGATGTACTGTGGAGACCTCACGCCCCACGTGTTGAGCAATTCGGCGGTACGTCCACCCGGCCTCCCGCATGCCCACTATACGCCCTCGCTCAAAGTCCGTCAACTGCACATACGGTTCACGTCCACGCTGTCGCGGCATGCTACCAGTGTTAAAGACTGCGATGGAGCTCCGTATGCCACGGCAAACTGGCTGACACTGACGGCGGCGGTGCACAAATGCTGCGCAGCTAGCGCCATTCGACGGCCAACACCGCGGTTCCTGGTGTGTCCGCTGTGCCGTGCGTGTGATCATTGCTTGTACTGCCCTCTCGCAGTGTCCGGAGCAAGTATAGTGGGTCTGACACACCGGTGTCAATGTGTTCTTTTTTCCATTTCCAGGAGTGTATGTTCCAAAATCGTGCTGCCTATCGACTTGATGGTATGGGCCTGTAATTTAGTGGATTACTCGTACTACCTTTCTTGAATATTGGTGTGACCTGTGCAACTTTCCAGCCTTTGAGTACAGATATTTCGTCGAGCGAACAGTTGTAAGTGATTGTTAAGTATGAAACTAACATTGATGTCAAGGACATGGGGACGAGAAAAAATGCAGAATAAATTCTACAGAAACACTTTTAATGTGCTGCTACGGTACATCATACAATACCGGCACCATTGCTGCTACAAAAGGCGCTCAATATGGCGCCCATCAGTTCCCAGAAGAGTCTGACAGCGCAGGAATGCTTTCTGCACAGCAGAACGAAGCGTGTCCGTAGGTATGACGGCTACCTCTCTTGATATGCTACGCTTCAGATCAGCACACGTGCGAATGTTCCCCAGGTAATGGTTCAAAAATTGCTCTGAGCACTATGGGACTTAACTTCTGATGTCATCAGTCCCCTAGAACTTAGAACTACGTAAACCTAACCAACCTAACGACATCACACACATCCATGCCCGAGGCAGGATTCGAACCTGCGACCGTAGAGGTCACGCGGTTCCAGACTGAAGCGCCTAGAACCGCACGGCCACACCGGCCGGCGTCCATTTCTCCTCCACCTTATCCCCCTTTTCTTCATCTCATTACTAGCTGACAGTCCCTTCCCTTTCTTTACTTTCACTGCTCGATACCTTCACTCATCTTTGGCCTCCCCTACCACCCCCACCCCCACCGACCCCATCCCCCTACTCACCACTGATCTCACCAATTCCCACACGACCTTTTCATTTCGGTGCTTATTATTATACACGTTAAAGGCCTTTATAAGACCAAGCGAAGCATTTATGACTACTTTTTCTTCCGGATCTTCCAGTACTCTTTCACTCGTTCGCTAAAGGCCCTCTTCCTTTCTTCATCCCACTTTACTCTTTGGGCTTTAGATGGTGTCTTCTATGATATTACTTCCCACTTGTGTATTTTGTATCTATAGACGCTTTTGTCTGTGAT